>NC_052160.1:108556050-108751778 GCF_902713615.1 Scyliorhinus canicula | reverse complement strand
GCAGGGTGTGTGAGGGACAGAGGATAGGGGAGGTGTCCAAGTGGGCAGGGTGTGTGAAGGGACAGAGGATGGGGGAGGTGTCCCAGTGGGCAGGGTGTGTGAAGGGACAGAGGATGGGGGAGGTGTCCAAGTGGGCAGGGTGTGCGAAGGGACAGAGGATGTGGGTGGGGGGATGTTTGTCATGCAGGGTTGTCTCACTTGTTGCAGCTCCGCCAACCTCGCATTGCGCGATCTCCTGGGTGGCAGATCCCCCAACAAGGTCCAGGGCCCTCTGCTCAAACGTGGTGAGGGGCCGCAGGATGGGCGAACCCCCGCCAGTCTTGTTCCGCTCACGGGTGTTGTGAGCGGTCTTGTCCTGTTGGGGGAGGGGGCATAGGTAGATCATTACAATACGGCAGGTATCAGCAGTCCGTTCAGATACTGGCACAGTTTGGGGGTCAAGTTGTAATAAGACCATTGCATCTCTCCACGGGGGCTAGAGCGCTGGGTCTGTGACAACTTTGTGAACCACCCTCAACTCACTCTGCCCCAATCCCCCTCCACCCCCCCCGTGCCGGGGGGGGGGGGGGGGGGGGGGGTGGGGGTGATGAAGTAAAGGGGGGAGGGATGGTTGTGTCCTGGGGGCACCATCTTGGCACTTACCCTGGCAGCCCTGGTGAGGTCATGCATCTTCTTCCGACATTGGTCTGCAGAGCGAGGGGTCTGCCCCACAGCACTGACAGCAGCAGCAACCTCACGCCAGGTCTGGCGCACCACGCTGGCAGGGTGGCGATGCCCTCTACGCGGGCAGATGATGCCCCTCCTCTGCTCGATTGATTCGAGCAGCGTCTCCACATCAGCCTCCACGAATCGAGGGGCTGCTCTCCTCAGCTCCGACATCCTGGCCTAGTTTCTGTGCTCGCCCACGCCTTTTTACGGCGTCGGGTGGCGTCACGTGGGCGTGTTCGTAGCGTCGCCGCGTTCCGGCATCATCGCGCATGTGATTGACGCGGCCCCGTTCCTAGCCCATTTCCCAGACGTGAATACCTCGGGAAATGGGCCGTGCCGGGCCGTCGCAAAAGTCGCCCGTTTTCACGGCCAACTTCGCGATTTTCCCGCGGGTGCGGAGAATTGCGCCCCTTATTTTAAATTAAACGATCTGAAACAACAAATATATATACATTGGGTAACTCCTTAAAATCCAGCTTGTCCTCTTTCTCCAAGTACATAAATATCTGACATATGGGGTGGGCAATAAATGCTGGTGTAAGCAATGATGCCCTCATCCCATGAACGAATAAAGAAAATGAAGGTCTCCGTGATAGCACTGAGACCTACAAATCTGAAGTTGCGGTTATGGGGGACAAACTATTCAGTTGTGTGAACTTGCAACCACAAAGTTATACCAATTTTTAAAAAAAAATTTAAGAGACGTGGCTATGCCGGCATATATTGCCCATCCCTAGTTACCATTGAGAAGGTGTTGCTGAGCAACCTTCTTGAACCATTGCAGTCCCTGAGTACACACAAGGGAGTTCCAATATTTTGACCCAACGACAATGAAGGAACAACAATATATTTCCAAGTCAGGGTGGTGAGTGAATTGGAAGGAAACTTCCAGGTGACGGTGTTCCCATGTACCTGCTGCCCTTGACTTGATGGTAGGGGTCATGGATTTGGAAGGTGCTGCCCAAGGTAAGTTGGTAAGTTCCTGCAGTGGATCCTGTAGATGGTATGTGCAGCTGCAACTGTTCATCGGTGGTGGAGGGTTTGAATGTTTATGGAAGGGGTAGCAATCAAGTGGGCTGCTTTGTCCTGGATGGCATCTTGAATGTTGTTGGAGCTGCACTCATCCAGGAAAGGGGAGAATATTCCATTAAACTCCTCATTTTTGCCTTGTAGATAGTGGATAGGCTTTGGGAGTCAGGAGGTGAATTACTCAATGTAGGATTCAGAAACTCTGACCAACTCTTGTATCCACAGCATTTATATGGCTAGTCCAGTTCAGTTTCTGGTCAATTGTAACCCCCATTATGTTGATAGTGATGGATTCAGCAATGGTGATGCCATTGAATACCATGGGGCGATGAATAGATCTTCTCTTGTTGGAGATGGTCATTGCTTGACATTTGTGTGGCGCAAATGTTACTTGTCACTTTTCAGCCCAAGCTTGGATATTGTCTAGGTCTTGCAGCATTTGAATCATAGAATCATAGAATTCACAGTGCAGAAGGAGGCCATTTGGCCCATTGAGTCTGCATCAGACCTTGGAAAGAGCACCCTACTTAAGCCCACAACTCCACCTTATCCCCGGAACGCCACCTAACCTTTTTTGGACACGAAGGGTAATTTAGCATGGCCAATCTGCCTAACCTGCACATCTTTGGTCTGTGGGAGGAAACCGGAGCACCTGGAGGAAACCCATGCAGAGACAGGGAAAAAGTGCAAACTCTACACAGACAGTCACCCGAGGCCGGAATTGAACCTGGGTCCCTGGAGCTGTGAGGCAGCAGTGCTAACCACTGTGCCGCCTTAAATTTGGGCACGGACTGCTTATGTGTTTGAAGAGTCGTAAATGGTGCTGAACATTATAAGGAAAGAGGTAATTTTCCCTATTATGTTGGATTTGGGGGTTTTAATGGTTGAGTAGACTGCACGTATTATCTAATAGTCTGCACCAAATATAAAGGGGATACAGGTGCCACTGTGGTGCTGTTGGAGAAGTGATTCCTGAACACAATTAACTTGGCATCAAAGAAGTCAAGGGCTGCTTTCTGGTTCTTATTATAGAGTTGCATTGGGAGTTTAACAAACATTGAGCTGTCGTCAGTGAACATACCCAGATCTGATCTTATGGTGGAACAAAGGTCATTGTTGAAGGGGCTGACGAGAGTTGGGCTTAGGACATTACTCTGAGGAACTCCTACAGTTATGTCCTAAAAATGATGAAGGTGATCTGATCATTCGCATAGGAGTTGATGACCAGATCCTAACATGGTTAATAATGTAGTCAGCGCTTCATAATTGGTGCAGCAAGTGAACTTCCTACAGTAGAGATTTATGTGCCAATGTTCACAAGTGCAGTTGCAGACTAGTGCTTCCTTCTCTCCAGTAGAGTATTTGCATTCTGTTTCCAACACTAGGCATGACGCATAAACGATTGAACATAGAACATAAAGTGCTGACGGAGACCATTCGACCCATCGAGTCTGCACCGACCTACTTAAGCCCCCACTTCCACCCTGTCCCCGGAACCCAATAACCCCTCCTAACCATTTTGGTCACTAAGGGCAATTTATTATGGCCAATCCACGTAACCTGCATGAATTTGGAGTGTTGGAGGAAACCGGAGCACCCGGAGGAAACCCACGCAGACACAGGGAGAACATGCAGACTCCGCACAGACAGTGACCCAACGAGGAATCAAACCTGGGACACTGGCACTGTGAAACAGCAGTGGTTGAAATGTTTGAGAACTGGCAGAGATGCAGGCCACGCGCAGTACCTTACAATCGGAGACTAAAAATTAGGCTTTTAGATTTGGCAACATTACAATTAACATTGCCTGGCAAAGTTCAGAAAGAATGGCTGCTTTAGCACAGTGGACCAAACAGCTGGCTCTAATGCAGAACAAGGCCAGCAGGGCGGGTTCAATTCCCGTACCAGCCTCCCCGAACAGGCACTGGAATGTGGCGACTAGGGACTTTTCACAGTAACTTCATTTGAAGCCTACTTGTGGCAATAAGCGATTTTCATTTTTTTTTTTCATTTCAGAGGGGTAATTGTGGTGATAGCTGAGCATTCAAAATTGCCTGAGACACAGTCAGAATCACTGGAAATGGCAAGAATTCAATTACAGATAAAGTGGCTTGAACACGAAAAAGCATTAAAACAGCTTGAATTCGAAATGAGGGAAAAAGAAAGAACAGCCCTAGCAAGAACAAAAAGAGAAGGTGAGAGAGGAAAGGAAAAAAGAACAAATAGTCCGAGCAGAACAAAATGCAAGACAAAGGGAGGCACAGATCAGGGAAAAAGAAAAAGAGAGAGAGGAAAATGAAAAAGAGAGATACTTTGAACTTCAGAAACTGGCCATGAAACGTGAACATCAAGCAGGTCGAGCTTCCCCTCAACACCTGACGGGGCTGAAGAAATAATCTTCTGGAATGTGTTAGTGACAGAACTTATCCATGTGGCATTGTGATTGTGATTTTTGATTTGATTTATTGTCACATGTACCGAAGTACAGTGAAGAGTATTTTTCTGCAGCCGAGGGAGTGTACTCGAGACCAAAAAGAAAAGACTGGAAAATCTCAGCAGGTCTGGCAGCATCTGTAGGGAGAGAAAAGAGCTAGGGCGGAATTCTCCACTCCCCACGTGGCGTGGGAGAATCGTGGGAGGGCCTCCCGACATTTTTTACGCCCCTCCTGGCGCCCCCGCGATTCTCCCCCCCCCTCGGAAAAATCGCCGCTCGCCGTTTTTCACGGCAAATGGCGATTCTCCGAGCCTGATGGGCCGAGCGGCCGGCCCTTCACGCCCTTTTCACCACGGCAGCAACCACACCTGGTCGCTGCATTCGTGAAACGGGTGCCGGATGCCCGTTTGGGGCATCCAGGGGCCTGATTTGGACGGGAGCACTGCGACTGTGCTCCGGAGGGGACAGGCCCACAATCGGTGCCCACCAATCGTCGGGCCTGCGTCCAAAACGGACGCACTCCTTGCCCTCCACCACCCGTCAAGATCAAGCCGCCACGTCTTGCCGGACGGCGGTGGAGAAAGACGGCACCGCACATGTGCGGGTTCGCGTCGTCTGCGCGCTGATGTCATCTGCGCGCAGTTTCCTGCGCATGCGCGGATGACATCCACGAAGCGCCGTTTGGCCATCATTTCCGGCGGCCGAGGTCGCGGCCGGGAATGACGGGGGCCGGCTCCTAGCCCCCCGTGTGGGGGTGAATTAGGTGCGGGGAGAGGGCCCTGAGGCCGTTGTGATCCTCGGCCGAGTTCACGACGGCCTCCACGATTTTTGTAGCCGGCGGAGAATACCGCCCCTAATGTTTCGGGTCCAGATGACACTTTGTCAAAGCTGAAGTTCCTTGAAGTAGTTCCTTGAGAGTTGGGTTGAGTTCTGTTGGCATAGGTGAAAGAAACCTGGGTGGTTAAGTTGATGGGGGAGTCTGGTGATGGAGGAGTCTGGTGGGGATAGTCAGGTTGTGCGGATTGATCCCTGGGTCTGCACAATAGTTATTCAGAAGTTGGAAGTGGTTTTAATTCCCCATAATATGGGGTACCCACTCACCATCAAAATACAATGCCTTCAAACTCGCAAGTTAAGACCGTTTATTATTTTGGTAGTTCCCTGTTTTTGTTTTACATTTTTTACAAATAAAATACTGTAACAAAAGTAACATCAGAAATGATTTTCTGATAAGTTGAGTCAAAGTGCAAGATGCATTTTGTGGCAATCTAACTTTTAGTAAGATTTGAGCCGACCTCAGTGGCTCGACTGCTCAGGGCTTGAGACAACTAGATAGAGGTTGCATCAGAATCTGACCCAGATTTCGACAAGCAAGGTGTCTAATGCTCATTTCAGAACAGTGTCCTGGACATCTATAAAGTGCCTGCTTCCAAAATGGAGATCTGCAGGATAGAACGCATGGCAAGTTCATCACCGATAATTTAGAGACCTAGTGGAGCATTTTAAATCAGAAAAATGAACAAATCTAAATTGAATTCCAATTTCAATTTTGTATGGCAGTATAGAAAAAAAAAACAGAGACAGAGTGAAGCAATGCCGTGTGACTTGCAGAGCCAGACCTCACTGGAGATTGGAAGTAATCTAGTTTATTGATGTAACTTTGTTACATTGGAAACAGAATTCACAGATTGTTTCCGCTGGGAAATAGGTTCTGCAGGGAAAACCATGTTCTAAGTTTCAATGCATTGGTAGGCTGCTAACAGGAAGAATCATGTTTAATTACACCAATTATGCTTTAGCCTGTTACCATACAATTGTTTTCCAATACTTTCTGGAACATATGACAAGTTCTGTGAAACATAATATCATTATTATGATTGAGGTAATAAAACGTTTGATTATGTTGAAATTTACTCAGAATATAATGTAACATAATGATGTGAAATTGACATCATTATATAATAATAGCATTGTCATAATGAGATATAGGGGTAGATGGTGGCGTAGTGGTACTGTCACTAGACTAATAATCTTGAGATCTAGGGTAATGCTCCGGGGACGTGGGTTTGAATCCCACATGGCAGATGATGGAATTTTAAAGAGTCAAAGGATAACCATGAATCCATTGTTGATTGTTGTTAAAAATCCATCTGATTACTAATGTCCTCCAGGGAAGGAAATCTGCTGTCATTACCTGATCTGGCCTTCATGTGATTCCTGATCCACAGCAATGTATTGACTTCTAAATGCCCTCTAAAATACCCTCTGAAAAGGAAGTCAGCAAGTTCAAGGGCAATTAGGAATGGGCAGCAAATGCTGTCCTTCTCGTTGACACACACATTCCATGATGAATAAAAATAAATAAATAATAAAAATCTCTGTTCCTATAGACCAGTGTTTTTCAAACTTTTTTTCCTGAGACCCATTTTTGCCAACTGGCTGACCTTCGGGTCCCATACTAGCCAACCATCACCACGTTTTCTTGCCTTTAATGCAAAAGGAGAGCCTGCTTGGTCCTCACAATCTCACTCCAATCATGTTCGGAGGAGGAGAGAGCAATGCACATATTAGGTGCTGACTTCAACCAGTTCCTTTGTGCCGTCTCCATCTTAGTGAAAATGGAAAATCCAATATAGGTCATCATGAAGGGTGATAGAAACAAAATACTTGCTTTACTCAGCACTGGATACCCCTGGAAGATGCCACTCAAAAATGCTGACTGCCTCATGGACCTTTGGAGGGTTTTTAATGTGTTGTCACAGTTCAGGTACAGCCTTTTCATTTGCACTGTACAGAGATAACATTTCTTTACCATGGACATTCCAGCAATTCAAATGTGAGATCTTGGCCAGTAGGTACATTGCCTGTTTGTGTCTCTGGCCGTCTCTTTTTTGGAAGAAAATGATCCATCTCCACCCACAGTCCTCTTGCTTTGTCTGCTGGCAGTTAGAAAATGGAAGAAGCTCTCCTCCATGATTTTGTGCCAAAAATACATACATACAAGTGTATGTGTAGGGAGAACTGACCTGGGTGCCATGATGGCACAGTGGTTAGCACTGCTGCCTCACAGTACCAGGGACCCGGGTTCAATTCCGGCCTCAGGCAACTGTCTGTGTGGAGTTTGCACATTCTCCCTGTGTCTGTGTGGGCTTTCTCTGGGTACTCCAGTTTGCTCCCACAATCCAAAGATTTGCAGGTTCGGTGGATTGGCTGTGTTAAAGTTGATCTGCAGGTGAGAAGATGGTTGGAAGACTGCAGAAAGCCTCACTTTCGTCCCATTTTAAAGCTGGTAGCAGCCGCCATTCTCAATCTAAATGCTGGTAGCAGCCATTGGACCACTACGGGAACGCCACAATCCTCCCGATACCCGCCCTTGACCGACCCACGGGCAGTGCGCCGCACTTTGAAAAACCTTGCTGCAGACAAACCTCGGCTAACCATTTAGTGAAGTGTGTACACCCAAAATGTCACCTCAGCTATTCTCTCCACGAAAGTTGTCCCATGGCTTGAGACCAACACATTCAGAGTCCCGGGAGCAGATTTTTATTCAGCAGCTGCAGATTTTTGTTTTATTTACGTAATAGTGAGGAAAAACTCGTTTTCAACATGAGAGGATAGAGCCACATAATAAAATCCATCAGGTGCGAAGGCTCGGTTAAAATTACAATAGCATACAATAGAATTCTCCGCTGTCAGGATTTTCCGTTGCGCCGGCAGCGCACCCACGACTGGCGATTTCCCGACGGCATGGGGCTGCCCACAATGGGAAATCCCATTGGCCAGCTGACAGGACGGAGAATCCCGCTGCCAGTGTGGACACGCCACACCAGACAGGACGGAAAATCCCACCCAAGAAATTTGTTTGTAAATTACAAATGGGAAAATTGCGAAATAGTATCCATAACAGAGCTTTTTAAAAGCAGGGTGTAATTGAGTTGAATCTTAAGTACATAAGCACTCCTGACACATTCTCTCACTTAATATGCAATATCTTATGTAATGAGTTGGCCTAGGAAACAAACTTCTGTTTGAAATTCCTAAATGCTAGTTTAGGAATTTGGTTAGTTATGTTTGGGCATTGTGTAGAGTGAGGAACTAAAGTCCGCTGTGGTCTTTAAAACAACCCGGGCGGGATTCTCCGCCCCGCCCCCCCCCCCCCCCCCCCCCCCATTTTCTGGCGCATGGTCCTCCGTTGCTGCAGCCAGCCAATGGGGTTTCCCAGTGTGGATCACTCCATGCGTGCTGCCGGTGGGTGGAGGATCCCGCCAATGGAGAATCCCGGAGTTTATCTTGTCTTTGCTTTAAGATTTTCCTTGAACTATTTCTTTGAAGCATGTAGTTTTTCAAGGTCACATTGCACAATGAAGGTGAGGTCTTACTGCATAGAGCAATGGCATTGATTACCCTTCTTTACATCATGCTGAGTTCACGGGCGGTATACTCTGCTCCCGGGACTAAGTGCCCGCGCCGTCGTGAACGCCCACAGGAGTCCAGCACGGCGCTGGAGCGGTTCACGCTGCTCCACCCTCCTTACGCGCCGCCAAATGGGCGCTGCGCCAACCCGCGCATGCGCAGTTGGGGCAGCTCATTCCTGTGCATGCGCAGTTGGGCCATCCTGCGCATGCACGGGGAACTTCTTACGTGCGCCGGCCCATCACCAACATGGCGCCAGTGTTCTGGGGCCGGCCGCGGAACGAGGTAGGCCCGGGGGGAGAGAGGCCGGCCTGCCGATCAGTGGGCCCCGATCGCAGGCCAGACCCCATCGGAGGCCCCCCTCCTCCCCCCCCGGTGAGGGAGCCCCCTCCCTCCCCCACAGTCCGCCCTCCCCAGAGTTCCCGCACAGTTCCCACCGGCAGTGATTGGGGTGGACGGCGCCGGCGGGAACCTGTTGTGTCGGAGCGGCCGCTTGGCCCATCCGGGCCGGAGAATCGCCGCTCACCATTTGCGGCGCTTCTCCGAGCGGCCTGGCGTGATTCTCGCGGCGTGGTTTCGGGTCGGGGGGGGGGGAGAATCGCATGCGGGTGTCGGGGCGGCGTGACGCGTCTCGCGCGGTGCCCTGCCGATTCTCCCACCCGGCGTGGGGAGGGGAGGGGGAGAATACCGCCCCACTTATTCAATGGCTGCTTGCCAGTGCAACTCTGTGCAGCAGACAGTTCATCTGCCTGAAATTCATCCAAAGTATCCATACGCCAAGCTCTCCTTGAATTTTTTTAGTACAAATTTTCTGAACTTTCCCAATGCTTTTCTGTTTTTCTCCCTTGTGTAAAACTATGATCAAACACTTCCAAGTTTTTTTGCCAACAATGATTCAGATTTGCACCAATTCAGCTAAGGTACTGAAATTTAAATGGCCACACAATTTAAGTTGGTAGTCAGCATGATCTAATTAATTTCCAAGGAAGAAGCCAGAAAGCAACGACGTACCTTTGGCCATCGTCATACCCCCCCCCCCCAAGTCCTTTTATACGATGATCACAGTTAAACTGTCCAGTCTCCAATAAATTTAACATTTAATCCAGTCAACAGTCTATCATAGATTTAGATCTGGATTCTCCGATTCTGTGTCTATGTCCACAGGATTCGTCTGGTCTTACGGCCAAAATGTCGGCGGCGCCCCCGCGCCGCTCCTCCGACCAATGTGGGGTAAGCAGCTGCGCTGCGTAAAGCGCCTGGCTTTACCTGTAGATAAGGCAGCAGAATGGCTGGGTCGATGGCCGTACATGCGCACGGCGGTGGCCGCGCAGTACAACACGGCGCTGGCTGCGCGTGGACCTGGCCTGCCAAACACTGCTCCCCTGTAATCCCCCTCGCCACCCCTGGACCACCCCCACCAGTCACCCCAGTCCTGGCCGAAGCCCCTCCTGCCAGTGGAACTCGGCCCATCAGAGGCGGAGCATCATGGGAGGGCCTCAGGTGACATCGGGAGTACGCCGTTTTTGAGGAGGCGGAGCATCGGCCAAACAGCGCCGACCCTGATCCCAACGTAAAAACTGATCGCCAATGCAATTTCAGTGTCGCCGATCGGAGAATCTAGACCTTAGTCTCCCTGGTGGTTTCTGCTTTCTGGTAGAGCAGTGTAACTCCACCGACTTGGGTGCTTCTGCTGGGGAACATTTTGCTACTCGCACGACCAACAACATTTCCTGCTGGCAATACGGTTTCCAGCTGTCGTACTGGCTGCTGGCACAACACTTGTCCACGTAAGTGGTCCAAATGTTTCCTGACAATTCTATCTTGTACATCTTGGCTACAACAACTTGTGGGACCCAGCTTGGCCCACTTCCAAAGTTTCTGACATACACTGGTTTATCTATTGCAAATGACATCGCTGTTTTGCCTGAATTGTGGTTTTTCTTTTGACTGCTCTGACTGGCCTCTACCCTCCCTGGCAAATCTGGAAACGCCAGATTAATCTAGTCCTAAAACCCCAGCCTATCAATAATTCTGCCGGTGGAACTCCTGCGGCGTTGACCAGTGTCCTAGAAGTTGTGACATTTTGGTTTCCAGAGTTGCACTTGACTACTTTTTAAGACCTGCATTGAAGGTTTGGACTGTTCATTCAGCCAGTCTATTGGATACAGGCCGAATATGCTTTGAACTCCTCTGAACACCCAGTTCTTCTAAACATTCCACAAGAGCCTGTAGGAATTTAAAAGCGACTAATCTGCAAATTGATGATGATATCATTAAAGAGCAATGGAAGGGCACAAGGTTGTCCCTTGTACTGCTCAACACGTGTACAACTGTGCTTCTTTAAGAGAACAATTTAACTAGGTAGAAAATGGCAAATCAGGCATCACATTAGCAATACATAAACTGACATCAGCATGTCAATAATATGACATTGAAACGGGCCACATTGGAAATTGGTGGACTCATGTGGATGCCCTTTTTCTTAACCTGTCATGTATCGCTAAAACTACTGGTCCTATTGAACTGAAATCTGTGACTTTTTTAACATTGAAAAATTGGCAAAAATGTGAAGCTCCCATGAAAATGTTACAAAGCGACAGGGCTGTTAATGTTGTGCCTTTCAAGTCGTCAGTGCATTGCAAAGTGTTTCACAACCAATTAATTCCTTTTAAAGAGCAATCTCTGGTCTGGTTTAGCTCACTTGGCTAGACCGGTGGCCTGTAATGCAGCAGGAGATAAGTAATGTGGGTTCAATTCCTGCACTGTCTGATGTTATTCATCAAGGTACTGCCTTCTCAACTTGAGGTGTGGTGATCCTCAGGTTAGATCACCACCAGTCAGCTCTCCCCCAAAAGGGGAAAGCAGTCGATGGTCATCTGGGGCTATCGCAACTGTACCTATTGTTATCTCAGGACACACAGCAGCCACTTTACATGCAGTGAAGTCCCATGAACAACAATGGTAGCAACAATTGGATAATCTGTTTTTGCAAACGGTAAGGATTTTGGCAGAAAGACCTCCTCTATGAATAGTGACATGGAATTGGCAGCTTCATGTTTGACAGCTAAATTCCAAACTCAAAAATATCCAAATTGGTCTTTTGTAACACAAGTGTTGGTGACAGACAAAAGACAATGTATAGAAAATTCCTCTGAGCAAAATCTTTTTAGGCACCTGATCATCACACAATTTAACTGCCAACATGTCAGATTAAGAAATAGTCCAATAACCCGGTAATATAATTGTATGTTAATCACACTTAGATAAATCCAAAGACGTGCAGGTTAAATGGTTTGGCCATGCTAAATTGCCCCTTAGTGGCAAAAGATCTGCAGGTTAGGTGGGGTTACAGGGTTACAGGGTAGAGTGGGGCAGTGGGCCTAGTTAGGGTACACTTCAGTGGGTCAGTGCAGACTTGATGGACCGAATGGCCTCCTTTTATGCTGCAGGAATTCTATAGTTCTATAACTAGATAATGTCAAGGTCCCAGGTTCGATTCCCGGCTGGGTCACTGTCTGTGCGGAGTCTGCACGTCCTCCCCGTGTGTGCGTGGGTTTCCTCCGGGTACTCCGGTTTCCTCCCACAGTCCAAAGATGTGCGGGTTAGGTGGATTGGCCATGATAAATTGCCCTTAGTGTCCTAAAAAGTAAGGTTAAGGGGGGGGTTGTTGAGTTACGGGTATAGGGTGGATACGTGGGTTTGAGTAGGGTGATCATTGCTCGGCACAACATCGAGGGCCGAAGGGCCTGTTCTGTGCTGTACTGTTCTAATTCTAATTCTAATTACCAAGATTAGATATTGCATATAAATACAGAAGAATAAACCCTTGGATCTAATCCTAAACATCAAATGTCCTTGTATTAATTGAAATAGAAAGAATGTCAGTTATCATGAGTGTCCCATTCACCACATCAGATATTCTCATCTGCACTCAACTGAGATGTTTTGTGTCCTGTTATATTCTAGATGCTTTATACCCTGCAGTGAAAATCTACCACATGTTGAAACATTATTGTGTCAAAACGTGTTTCTCGCTCTATCTGGTAAAAATTGGGCAGTTCATCTAAAGCCATCAGAGGCAGCGGGAACTCCGGAAATGTGTAAAAGTTAATGTTTAGGAACCGGGATCCAGTCAGTTTTAGAATGGACGACTTCTACAGTTTACTTCAGGAGACATAATTGTTATTATTGTATAGAATTAGAAGAGGGCTAATTAGGACTTTTGCTATTCTAAATACTGGTGCCTTTTCACTTATCTATTTCATATTTAGTACATATGTTTGACACTTGCAAAGGTCATAAGAAGATAAGAATTAGGAGCAGGTGCAGACCATATGGCATTCAAGTCTTTACAGTCATTTACGAAGACCATGGTATCTTCTAAATTAGCTCTATTTTCCCACGCTATCTCCAAACCCCTGTGTCCAAATATCCATTAAGTGCAGTCTGAAATGGCTGAGTGTCCATAATCCTCATGGGTAGAGAATTCTAAACATCGACAAACCTCACCTCATCTCAGTCCTAAATGATTGAACCCCAATCATGGGACTATGACCCCCTATCTTTAGACTCTCCAGCCACTGAAAACAATTTCCCAGCATGTACACACTCAAGCCCATTAAAAATTTTAATGGGGCAGCAAGGTGGCGCAGTGGTTAGCACTGCAGTCTTACGCCGCTGAGATCTCAGGTTCGACCCTGGCTCTGGGTCACTGTCCGTGTGGAGTTTGCACATTCTCCCAGTGTCACCCCCACAACACAAAGATGTGCAGGGTAGGTGGATTGGCCACACTAAATTGTCCCTTAATTAGAAAAAATGAATTGGGTTCTCTATATTATTAAAAAATAAAGGGCGGGATTCTCCCATCGGGCAGCTAAATGTTGAAGCCGGCGTCAAAACGTGAGTGTTTTACTCCGGCGTTGGCGCCCGTACCTGGACCCTATTCTCCGGCCCACAGGGGACTAGCATGGCGCTGGACCGGCCCACGCCGCCCCAGCTGCCGATCCCGGCATGAACCCGGCACCGTGGGGTCTGCGCATGCGCTGTTGGGCTGGTGCAGTGGCCTTCTTCCCTGCGCTGGCCCCGACGCCAAATGGCACAGGGCTACAGGACCCGGCACGGAGGAAAGGAGGCCCCCAGCCAGAGAGCGGTGGGTCCCGATCAAAGGCCACGCCACTACGTAGGCCCCCCCGGGATCGGACCTTCCTCCCCCCACAGGCCGCCCCCGGACCCTTCAACGATGACGTCCCGCTGGTTCAGAGGATGTTAGAACAGCGCCGGCAGGACTCAGATTGTTTGTAACGGCCGCTCTGCCCATCTGGGCCAGAGAATCGGTGCGCTGGCCTGTGCTGACCCAGGCCGGAGAGTCGGAGCATACCCCGACTGGCGCTGTGCCGACCACGCCGGCACTGATGGCACCGATTCTCCAACCTGGTAGGGGGTCGGAGAATTCCGCCCAAAATATTTTAATGCAATGGCTCTAATTCTGCAAAACTTCAGATAATATAAGCCCATTCTGCTCAATGTCTCCTCACAAAACAGCACTTTTATGCCACGACTTAATCAGCGAAACCTTGTTGCAAGTACGGCCTTCCTAAGACAGTGATTCTATTGCCTTTCAAAGTCAAGGATGGTCAGGTACATGATATAATCGATATTCTGAAATATAGTATCCAGCGTTTTGCGATTGACCTCTGGCTTTGTTATTCAGACATTAGACAGATAAGAACATACTCTGTATCACAGGGTACAAAGCTGGCTGACAGGAATAGCCAGAAATGCTGAACCAGAGAAAAAAATATCTTGATGAAAAATTTGCAAATAGAACATGACGATCTTCAGGTCAAGCAAAACAATATTCATTACATGTTACTGAATTAAGGGCTCCCTGTAAAAAATATATTCATCCATTTAAAGTAATACTGTTACTAAATCAGGATTCTCCGACCCCCCGCCGGGTCAGAGAATCGCCGGGGGTCGGCGTGAATCCCGCCCACGCTGTCCTCCTAAATCTCCGGCCCCCCAAAAATCAGCCCGGCGTGAGTCGCGCCGCCCGCCTCGGAGAATGGCGGGGTCCGGCGCGACTCATTGGGCACAGGGTCTGCCCAGATTCTTCGGCCCGCAATGGGCCGAAGTCCCACCCATCTTTTGCCAGACCCGCCGGTGTAAATTGGAGTAGGTCCCTTACCGGTGGGACCTGGCGGCACGGGCAGCCTCCGGGGTTCTTGGAGGGGTTCAGGGGGTTCTGGCCCAGGGCGGTGCCCCCACAGTGGCCTGGCCTGCGATTGGGGCCCACCGATCCATGGGCGGGCCTGTGCTGTGAGGGCACTCTATTCTTCCGCATCGGAGGCTGTATCGGTCCGCCTTTCCTGGTGCGGAAACGAATCCCTCTGCGCATGCGCAGAGATGATGCCAGCACCCGCTGGTACTCCCGCGCATGCGCCAACTTGTGCCAGACGGCAGAGGCCCTTTGTCACCGGTTGGCGTGGCGCCAAGCCCCTTTCCTGCCGGCCGGCGGGGCGCAAACCACTCCGGGGCGGGCCTAGCCCCTGAAGGTGGGGAGTATTCCACACCTTTGGGGCGGCCCGACGCCAGAGTGGTTCACGCCACTCTGCCCGCCGGGACCCCCCCCTGCCCCGCCGCGTAGGGGAGAATCCCGAGTCATGCTGTGTCTATACATCTTTTGTCTCATTCAGAGACAATAACAAAATGGATCTCATCCTTTCTATATCACCAAAGAAGCTAGAGTAAAGCACAAATGACCTCCCAACTTTATCAAAAGAAAGAGAAAATGCTTGCTGCAGTACCACTGAATTAGGTGAAGAGGATTAACCAACTTTATATATCAAAAAAAGAGAAGGATGATGTGGCGATGCCAGCATTGGACTGGGGAGAGCACAGTAAGAAGTCTTACAATTCCAGGTTAAAGTCCAGGTTTGTTTCAAATCACTAGCTTTCGGAGCACTGCCTCACCTGAGGAAGAAGCAGTGCTCCGAAAGCTAGTGATTTCAAACAAATCTGTTGGACTTTAACCTGGTGTTGTAAGACTTCTTAATGAGAAGGATGGAATGGACAAATATGCTGGATTCTCCGATTGCCGACACCAAAATCGCGTTCGACGATTAGCCAGAGAATCTGTTTTTGCGCCAAAATCAAGGGCGGCGCCATTTTTGGCATGCTCCACCCTCTCAGAAATTGCTTCATCGCTGAGTACGCCGCATGCCATTGGGACGGCCTCAGGACGTCACCTGAGGCCCTCCCCTGATGCTCTGGCCCCACTGGGCCGACTTCCAGACAGCATGGGCGCGTGCGCTCAGAGTTTGAGGAGCTTTCCTGGCGGCTGCGAACTGTGTCCAGCACCGCCACAGCCGGGGGGGGGGGGGGGGGAGCCGTTCCACTGACGGGGCGGTGGGGGCTTCGGTGGGGGCTTGAGGGAATGGTGGGGGGCTGTCCGGGGGTGGTGAGGGTGATTACAGGGCGGCATATCTGGCCAGCCAGGCACGGCAACTGCAGGTTACCACCGTGCTCATGCATCGCTACGGGCCCGGCAATTCTCTGTCCGGATCTGCAGGTAAAGCCGGGGGCTTTACGCGGTGCGGCTGCTAGCCCTCCACTGGGCGGAGCATCTGTGCGGGGGTGACACCGACTTTGGTGTTGTACGATGAGACACATGCCCCGAACATAGCCTCAAAATCGGAAAATTCAGCCCACAGTCTTTCAAACTGTAAAGAGAAAGTCACAATATAGGCACATTTCCAGAGAGATTGATATTGCAAATAAAATTCTCAGAAGAAGATTAATTTCCTAGATCACCTGTGAAATGTTGCTGTATATCCTTGTTGTCTGGTAGCCACTTTTTTCTCATTCCTAAACCCCTAAAACTGTCATATTTAGAATTGCACATAATCAATAATCGTCGAATCATAGAATCCCTACAGTGCAGAAGGAGGCCATTCAGCCCATCTAGTCTGCACTGACCCTTTTAACAGCCACACTACCTAGGTCCGATCCCCCTCCCTATTCCTGCAACCCAACCCGAAAGGGAAATTTGCACTGGCCAATCCACCTAACCTGAACTTTGACAAAGGATCATCTGGCCTCGAAACATTAGCTCTTTTCTCTCCCTACAGATGCTGCCAGACCTGCTGAGATTTTCCAGCATTTTCTCTTTGGTTTCACCTAAGCTGCACATCTTTGTACTGTGGGAGGAAACTGGAGCACCCAGAAGAAACGCATGCGGACGTGGGAAGAAAGTGCAAACTCCACACAGACAGTCATCCAAGGTGGGAATCGAACCCAAGTCCCTGGCGCGGTGAGGCAACAGTGCTAACCACTATGCTAGCGTGTCACAGAGCCGAAGATCAGTTGATCTCGTTTCTTCCCCTTGAGAAACATTAATGGCTTCAATATTTACTGCTTCAATTTATTTCTAAACACAATTTCACATCTTCATTCTTTTAGAGGAATCACTTTGGTGACTCAGTTACTATCAAGTTTGGCTTATTGTTTTATTAACCTATCAGGGCGTAAAAATATTATAATTTAAATATTAAGTTAAATTATATAAGGTAGCACAACTTGCATTTATATAGCAATAGTAATCTCGGACCACGCGCCACACTACATGGACGTCTGGTTGGAGACGGGCTGGGCCCAGCATGCACCATGGAGGCTGGACTCAGCCCTCCTCACCAATAAGGGGTTCTGCAAGAAAATATCGCATGCCATCGACAGATATGCAACCTCCAACCAGAATGGGGAGGTCTCACCCTCCACATTCTGGGAGAGACTCAAGGCAGGGTTAGGAGGGGAAATAATAGCTCACACAGTTCTGAAGAACAGGAAGGAAAGGACAGCTAGGCAACGACTGCTTGACTCCACACTGGAAGTGGATCGACGGTACTCCACAGCCCCAACCGTGGAGCTACTGGCAGAGAGGAAAAAAACTACAAATGGAATTTGACCTACTTTCCACAAAACATGGGGGACCTTTTTATGAACATGGAGACAAAGCCAGCCGCCTACTGGCGCACCACCTGAGAAAGTAGGCAGCCACGAGGGTGATAGCGCAGGTGAGGGACAGGAATGGCAGGCTCGTCACAGCGACAAATAAAATCAACAAGATCTCTGCGACCTTTTATTGGGGGACATGCACCTCCGAGCCTCCGGAGGGGTACTTGAAAATGATACAATTTGTCGATGGGCTGGACATACTGTTGTGAGGCAGGAAAATAAAAAGGGACGGGAAGCACCCCTAGGACTGGGGAAGATCATGGAGAGCACCAGCTCCATGCAATCAGGGAAGGCACCTGGTCAGGATGGATAACCAGTGGACTTCTATAAAACGTTTGCGGCAGCACTGACCCCACACCTGCGGGAGATGCTTAATGACTCGCTGTCGAGAGGGGCCCTGCTGCCCACACTGGCACAGGCTTTGATATCATTGATCCCCAAAAAAGATCGAGACCCAATGGATTGCGAGTCATAAAGGCCCATCTCATTCCTGAACAATGATGCCAAAGTCCTGGTGAAGGCCTTAGCGAAACGACTTAACAGTTGCATGCCAGAAGTGGGTGCAAGAAATCAGACCAGGTTTGTTAAGGGAGGACAGCAAACAGTAAACATAAGATGCATGCTGATCGTGATTATGACCTCACCCGGGAGTAAGACACCAGAAGATATCATGTTCCTGGATGCGGAGAAGGCCTTCAACAAATTCAAATGGAGGTACCACATGGAGGTACTGGAATGGTTTGGGTTTGGGCCAGGGTTCACCTTGTGTGTGAAACTACTGTACAGCACTCCCATAGGAAGCATACGGAGAAACGCCACCAGCTCTGAATACTTCCAGCTGCATAAAGGCAAGAGGCAGGGATGTTCATTTTCCCTGCTGCTATTCACCCTTGAAATCAAGCCATTGGCTATCGCCCTCAGGTCGTCAAAGGGGTGGAAGAGCATACAAAGGGGAAACAGAGAGCACAGTCTCACTCTATGTTGAAACCTTACTCTTCTATGTCTCAAATGCACTAGCCAGCATGAAAGTAACAATGGAGCTCTTAAGGGAGTGTGGTGCCTTCTCAGGTTACAAACTTAACCTGAGCAAGGGTGAAATATTTCCCATGACTCCCAGGGGACGCTGCTGTTCAAGCTGGCCAAAACCAAATTCCAATACCTGGGGATAGCCCACAACTGGACACAGATCCATAAGTGGAGCATGGTGGAAAAGGTAAAGAGAAATCTGCGGAGGTGGGACTTGCCTCCGCTCCCCCTGGACAGGAAGAGTGCAGACAATTAAAATGAACATGCTGCCAAGATTCCTCTTCCTTTTCAGATCACTCCTGATCTTCATCCGCAAGGCCTTCTTCACCAAGTTAGATAAACTAATTATGGTGTTTATGTGGGCTGGAAAAAACTTCCAGATCCACAAAATCATCTTACACTGAAGGAAGAATATGTGGGGCCTGTCGTTGCTGAACCTTCTACTTTACCATTGGGCGGTGAACGCAGAAAGGGTGCTTAGGTGAGTTAAAGAGCCAAAGGCGGAATGAGTGTGAATGCAGAAGACCTCCTGTATGGGGACATCCCTCCAAACAATGGCTACAGCCTTATTTCCAGTTCCCCCAGCCAAGTACTCGGGAAACCCGGTGGTGGTGGCCACACTAAAGACCTGGAACCAGCTCAGGCACCGCTTTATTCTTGCTGCAATGTCTGCTACGGCCCCCATCTGCAACAACTATAAATTCATCCCGGTGACAATAGCCGCCTCCTTAAAATGCGGAGACAGGAAGAAAGGGTACTGACAGTAAGGCACCTCCATGTAGACGGCAGAGCAGCGACCCTAAGGGAAATAACAGAAAAGCTCCAGCTCCCGTAATAGAACAAGCTTCGATACCTGCAACTAAGTAACTTCCTCCGCAAGGATGCCGCAACATTTCCTCAGCTACCCAGACACACCCTATTGGACAGACTGCTAGCAGTGGGCGAATTAGGAGCAGGTAACTGTGCCGACATGTACAGACAACTGCTTGAGGGGGTAAAGGCTCCGCTGAATGAGACACTGGAAAAGTGGGAGAAGGAGCTGGGCATGGAGATAGGGGGAGGACTCTTGATTGGGGCACAACATAGGGTGAACTTCACCCCCTCATGTACAAGGCTGAGCCCAATGCAGCTATACGTGATGCACGGGGCGCGCATCTGACCAGAACATGCATGAGCGGGTTCTTCCCGGAGATGGAGGATAAATGTGAACACTGCCAATGAGGCCCAGCCAATCACAACCACATGTTCTGGCCTTGCCCCAAACTTGTCGGGTACTGGACCGCATTTTATGAAGCCATGTCCAGGGTTGGGTAGTGAGGGTGGAGCCATGCCCGATGGTGGCAATCCTTCGGGTGTAGGACCAACCACAGCTCTGAATGGGGAGCGGGGAAGACGCCCTCGTCTTTACCTCCCTGATCGACCGCTGGAGACACCTGCTGGGCTGGAGATCAGCAGCACACCCAGGGCCGCTAGACTGGCTGTCCGACTCAGCAGAATTCCTCTAATTGGAAAAAATAAAATTCACCATCAGAGGAGCAGAAGAAGGCTTCCGCAATGCATGGAAGCAATTCTTCGAGGACCTGTTTGTGACCAGCAACTAACTGGCGGTGCTGGGTGGGGGGAGGGGGGGGGTGGGGGGAGGAGGTTGGAGGGTGGGGGAAAAGGGAGGGGAGAGGAGGGTGGGAGAAGGGGAGGCAACATGTAGAGAGTAGGGAAAAGCAAGTACAGAATGGCCAAAGGGTATTGAGGTGGTGGGGGTGGAGAATAACCCAGTGAAGCTATAAAGGCAACTAACAAGTTGTGTTCAGTGGCCTCAGACACACTCCTGGTATGTTTCAATTTTTTTTAAATTTAGAGTACCCAATTTTTTTTCCAATTAAGGAGCAATTTAGCATGACCAATCCACCTCCCCTGCACATCTTATGGGTTGTGGGGGTGAGGCCCATGTAGACACGGGGAGAGTGTGCACACTCCACACGGAGAGTAGCCGGGGAGCCAGGTCCAGTGCTAACCATTACGCTACCGTGCTGTCTCCTTGTATGTTTCAATACCATGGGGCAACATGTCTGTAGTTGATAATATGGCTATCATAGCCGACCACTCGGAGTTCAGTGTTAATATGCCTCATGTTTATGTAGATGTTTCCTGTCTGTTGTCACCTTTCCTGAATTGTTATAAATGCAAATGAAAATCAGTAAAAATATGTTTTTAAAAAGGAATGGCGTGCTCTGTCAAAATTCCACCTTGGAGTAGGCCGAATGCAGAATGCTCGGATGGTTGTTGGAATGTACAATGTCACAGAGATAGGGAGAGATGAAGCCATGGAGGTATTGGAACATGAAGATGATAATTTTTAAATGGAAGCATTTTGGGACCATGAGCCAACATAGGTCAGCAAGCACAGAGGTCATGGGTAAATGGCCATGGGCAAGTCAGGATTAAAACTGTATTGTTGATGGAACAACAATTTTATCGCATGAGAAATTGAAACTTGTAGCACATTTGCTGAACCCTATTGAAGTAAATAAAAAATCCCTTGAGCTTCTTAAAATGTAAATTGTATTATCTGTCTGTTATGGGCTGTGAATTCTGAGTGGTTTTAAATGAGATATAAGTTTGGAAACTGGACATCTGAGAATTGGGTAAGTAAATGGCCGATCCCTCTATTAAATTTATGCCGCTCACTAATTTTGATAAATTATATTGTAAAAGCTAATTAACATTTAAGCTATGAATTTTAATTATATAATTTACTGGCCATAACCTTGGTCACCCAAGTATCCCTGAAGACATTGCAATGTTTTCATCAACTCTATCACTTAATTCATTTGATTTTTTTTTTATCATCCAATTTATATTTCCCTCCCTCACCATCTATTGATAGGAACAAGAAGCAAAGTAAGAGAGCAGCAAAAATGTTGAATTTTATTTGCCGCCTCCCTGCAGCTCTGTCACTCTCTGGACACATTTAACTTTCCTTCAGGATACACATAACTGAACTAAAAACTCCTTTGAGATATGGTAAGTTTGCCTTGTTCATTCATAATGCATAAGTGAAGCATGTCTTATGTCAACATTACTCCCAATTCAAGGAGAGATAGTTGATCTCAACAGGAGGTTTCCATTTTCTGTAGAAGGTGGGATCCTCCATTTGGAGAAATGGCGGGGATTTTACACCCTCCCCATTGGCAAATTTGCAGGTGAGGACAAGTAAAATAGAATATCTGGCTGATACACTGCTGTCCTGCAGACCCTGAGCTGTGCCCATATTAAGGTGGGCAGGTAATGTATCATCCAGCACAACTACCCTTTGGCCTGTAAGGCTTTGAACTGACCTATCAATGTGCAATTAAGGGCCTCATTCCATCTTTGTTGCCACAATATAATAGGTGGGGGAAAGCGGAACATAGAAGACCAGCCTGCTCTTTCACGAACTGGGCTAAAAGTGGGAAGGAAGGGGGATGGGAGGGGGATGGGGGCGGGGGGGGGGGGGGGGGGTACCTCTTTTGAGGGGTTCACAAGTGCCCATCAAGAAACATGTTGCGGCGAGGCTAGAGAATCCCGCCCAATATATGAAATGGCCCTTAGTCATTTCACAGTCAAACATTTTCACCAGTAGTCTTCACTGAGATCAAGAAAAATTAAATTTGCTCATTACATTTAAGCTTGTGCTTTGAACCTAACATAGGAATATGACTAGGTCTCTCGAGCATGTACCCCATTCAATTAGATCATGACTGATCTGAACCATCTTTTCTCCATTTCCTTTGATATTATTATCAAACAGAAATCTATCAATCCATCTCAAAAGGAAAGTTGTTAATGTTGTTGAAATTTTCAACTGATTCAGCTTCCACAGCCTTTTCATTATTAAGTTCCAAATCTCCTGTACTTTTCTCATCAAAAAGTGCTTTGTGATTTCACGCCTAAATAGCCTAGCTTTAATTTTACCTTCTGTTCTGGATTCCCTCACAATAGATAATAGTTTCTTTTTATCACCCTGTCAATTTCCTGTATTGTTTTAAACACCTTAATTAAAATCATTAATTCATTGTTTTTAAATTCCATAGAATTCAAGCCTGTTCTATGCAACCTGTTCTGATAATTTAACCCTTTCATCCCTGGTCTCATTATGGTCACATTCTGTACTGTAACCTCTCTGTGGTGATTGTCCCTTTAAGGGCAGCACAGCAGAGTAAGGTCCCCTAGCCAGGGTGACCATTTGGGACCCAGACTGGGGAATCATCCTAAGGCCGTGAGTTCTCTTAGATAGGAGGCATTCTAGAACCAGCTGCAGGCATGCTGCTGTTCCTGTCGATCCCTGTAAATAAATCATTTGTTGTTCACTAATGAAGTCTCTGGCAATGCATCATTATGCCTTCCAAGGTGGATATTTTTTCCTGAGATTCATTGCTAAAAGCTAAATACGGTATTCCAGATGGTTTTGAGCCAAGGCTCTGTACAACAGAAAGCAGCACCTCCATACTTTTGAATTTGAATTCCCTTGATATAATGGTCAACATGACATTGATTCTTTGCTTATCATTTTTTACCTTTCAATGATTTATGTACAGCCAACTAAATCCCTTTCCTTCACAGAGCCTGGTTCCTCAACATTAAGAAAATCATAGATTTATTCCAGATCCTCCCTCTATTGAACTCTATCTGTCACAGCTTTGCCTACACCCATTGCTTCTTTATGCCCCTGTGGAATGTTCTGCCCCAACTTACACAACTTGATTTAGATCTTGGGTATACAGCTCACTAATCTTTCAGTCATCAATGTATCTAGGTTGAAAATCTAGGTACCAATCCCGAGAAAAATCAACTTGTCACAACCTGCCAAAGAATATTTCCTTTATCTCTACTCCACGTCTTCTACCAGCTCCTGTCATTACTTCCAATCTTGGGTGTTCTCATCTTTGCTAATAACCTCTTGTGAAGACCCTTGTCATATAATGTCAAAATTCCATATGGACAAAATCCATAGACATTCCCCCATGTCCATCCTGCTGGTTATCTCCTCATAAAATAACTTGCTTATGCAGGCATGATCCTAACTCCAAAGGAGGCAGTGGCATAGTGGTATTGTCACTGGACTGGCAAACCAAAGATCCAGGATAATGCTCTGTGGTCATGGGTTCGAATCCCACCACGGCAGATGGTGGAATTTGAATTCAATAAAACTCTGGAGTTGAAAGGATCATTGTTGATTGTTGTAAAAACCCATCTGGCTCTCTCATGTCTTTCAGGGAAGAAAATATGTCATCTTTACCTGATCTCCAGACTCACAGCAATGTGGTTGACTCTGGGATGCCCTAAGGGATGGGCAACAAATTCTGGCCCGACCAGCGACACCCATACATCCCAAGAACGAAGAAAAAAAATCCATGCTGAGCTGCTCCGATCAGCTAGTACTTGTTCATGTGCTCATTCTGTCTCTGATGGCTTTTCAATTCAACCATTTGGCAGCGACTACTTCATTTGCTATGAAGTACTTTCAGATGCCCTGAAGATATGTGAGAGACTATTATATAAATGCTGGTCATTTCCTTCTGAAAGCTTTTGCACTTGACAGGCATTTGTTTGTTCAGGTCACAGAAGGGTGATCAATAGCAAAAAACAAGTTTATGCAACAACATCCAGGGGACTTTACGATCTGTACTAATTTCAAAGCCAGAATGTAGAGCTCGACAAGACCGTTTTGTGCCTGGTGCGGATCCAGTCGCACGGTGAATCGTGCATGAGGATCCCATGTTAGGATCCGTGCCGGGCCGATCACCAGAAACCTGACTCGCTCCACCCAGCACCATCTGGATCACATGCTCACTGCATATTTCAATGAGCCACTGGGCCATTTAAATACCTGGACGTCGCATGCACCCAGCACCCGGGAGTCAATGGCCGCACCTGTGGGACCTCGCCAGTGTGCTGATTAGCATTCGTTTCCACAAACATGTACCATGCTGTGATGCCACCCCGAGGGGTGGGGGGTCTTGCAGGCAATTAGAGACCCCCCAGGTGGTCAGGAAGAGGACAGGATAGTATCCTGGCATTCCCTCTAGTACCCGGGCTCCTTGGTACTGCCAGGGTGCCCGGGTGGTCCTTGCAGAGTGCCAGGCTGGCGGTGCCAAGGTGCCTGGTTGCTAGGTTAGCAGTGCCAGGGTTCAGGCCCAGGAAGGGGAGGTGCCTTCCCTATAAGAGTGGGGGTTTGAGGGCCCAAGAAAAGATTGGGGCGCTGGTGAATGGGAGAGGTCTGGCGGTCTCCCATTTGGAGATCTCTAGAGGTCTGGGGCAGCTTTCCAAAATGGCACCCCGGTCTGCGGGGTGCCGGTACTGATGGTGAGGTCAGCTCGCTAGTGCAGGACGGCTGTCTAAGTGTGGCCTCGGTGGGGAGACCTCCCCGAGGCACAAAAAACGGCAAGGTGCTGGTGAATAGCGGGGTGAATCCTGACACTGCAGCAGCCAAGAAACCCCCTGCCAAACACACCTGAAAGCGAACTTTAACTTATGTCCACTGAATCACGCCAATAGTGCATCTTCGGCTAAAGTGTAAACCTTATTGTTAGCAAAAGAACAATAATTTTTGGACAATGGTATGCAATCCAAAATATTGGTTGAGCTTTTATAGATATAATTAAATGCAGCACATTGCATATGAAGCAGACTTCATGACATGTTGGTGGTTTATTTCCACTCTGCAAATATCTTCAGTAC
This sequence comes from Scyliorhinus canicula, assembly GCF_902713615.1. Taxonomy (NCBI): domain Eukaryota; kingdom Metazoa; phylum Chordata; class Chondrichthyes; order Carcharhiniformes; family Scyliorhinidae; genus Scyliorhinus; species Scyliorhinus canicula. The sequence goes on along the minus strand of NC_052160.1, from coordinate 108,726,439 downwards.
TCAATAAATGTGTATAGTCTCTCATTCCCTTCAATTTTCAGTCAGTTTTCTGTCTTCCCTCCAACCCCATAGCCAACGTTGACGGGCAATGCACTGTATAGATTATTACAAATGCTCACATAGAGAAATACTGTCCAATGCCTTATTGCAGCATGCTATGTGTGTAATTTCAAGTTTTGTGAAGAATATAAAACTTTGATTACTTTTCAAGGGCAGAACACAAATTCAACTTTCAGATAAAATTTATAATCATTCAAACTTTTTTCCTGAGGTTAGTGGCGGTATTACATTACCCAATTGTGTTACATTCCTAACTTCCTATTATTCTTATAATCATAGTTAATAGTCAGCTCTAATTCCTGTTCTATCTGTCAGAAAACAATAGCATTCTGCAATAGAATGGTGAAAGCACGTTTAGATTCAAATCAAAGGAAATCTAGTTGTAAGAAATAACGAGCAGAACATCGGCAGTGATTGAAAGCCATTGTTAAGGGAAACAACTGATTCAGTCGTTTTAAAGTGAGTGAGACAGAAATATGACTTTGGGTTTTCAGTCCGTACCTCCTTGCAGTTCAGATCTAGAATTATACAGTACAGTCGAAAGAATATTATTTTTTTCATTAAAAAAAACTAAATGACAGCAGTGCAAATGAATTGCTACCAACTTTGCACGAGAATTGTCTGAGAATTAGGGGCAGCGCAGCGGTTAGCACTGCTGCCTCATGGCGGCGAGGACCCAGTTGCGATCCCGGCCCAGGTCACTGTCCATGTGAAGTTTGCACATTCACCCAGTGTCTGTGTGGGCCTCACCCCCACTACCCAAAGATGTGCAAGGTAGGTGGATTGACCACCATCAAACCAGACATTCTTCATAATGTACTCCAGGCTATAGCCAATTAGAAACCAAAACAAACATTAGAAAATATGCTTTTAATTTTTAGGAAGACATATATGACAATCATAGAATCCCTACAGTGCAGAAAGAGGCCATTCAGCCCATTGAGTCTGCACCGATCCTCTGAAAGAGCACCCTATCTAGATCCACTCTCCACCCTATCCTAGAGGCCTTTCATAGTAACTTCACTGAAGCCTACTTGTGACAATAAGCAATTATTATTATAATAATTATTATTATCCCATAACCCCACCTAACCTGATGTTTTTGGACGCTAAGGGCCAATTCTAGCATGGCTAATCCACCTAACCAGCACATCTTTGGACGATCTCTTAAGTTTGCACAAAATGTTTACTGTCATTGGCATGAGAAAGGAGCACACTGCAAAATGCATGTGTGGTACAGTTCTGAACACACGTGAACGTGTCGTGTCAGATTTTCTATTGGGAATGTGTGCTGTTTCACAGCAGTTTAATTTTCCTCCAGGTTGCCTTCTAACCTTTAGATGAGGTCAGTTGTAACAGAAGCTTCCTTGACACTTCTTGAACACCAGCTGCTGAGAAATTGGTTGGATTGTCCCAGGGAAGTGTAATAACAGAACCAGCCACCTGTGAAAAGAAATGCGAGTTATGCAGCATCCATTTGCTGTCCTTTACTGATAGGGAACTGATCCCTGTCTAACAGGAAACACATACTAGAAGTAACATAAACGTGCAGCTATGAGAAGCAGTAGTATCTGCTTTGCCTCAGGTAACATAGGTCATGTGGTATTCATAGGCAATTTGATTTTTTTTTTCCTTGTTGGCATTCAAGATAAATAGGAAAGATCTTTTGGATATCTTTTCTAAATTCAACTATTTGGAAAAAATTGAATCTAAAGACCTCTTGCTAATCCTGTCGGCTGACCCACAAGTCCCCAGAGATTGTCGCAGAGAACAGCTATTTCTGCCACTATGATGGATGAAGATATTCTCACCCTGCAGTAACAAAAATGATATGAGTTCCCGTCCCCTTCCAAAGCAATTGCTGTTTATTAGTAGCAAAACTGATTAGACCGTCTGCTTATGTGTAATTACTGGGACAAAATACATCATTAAAAATCAGTTACAGGATGCAGTTACTTCTCACGATGGAAAAAAATTGTTGAAAGCATATATTTATATTATGGTAAGAATCCCTTTTTATACTGTTTTCATCAATGCATTTCGAGGTCCAATTTTAAATTATTTAAATTTGGCAATATATGGTATTTGAAAAATGATCAATTTTCTCCACAATTAATTATGACTTTAGTTTTTGGTTTCTGCTGTTAACCCAAGAGCAAATCAATTTTAAACCTGGGGCCTCCTGTCTTTCTACTATTACACTGAGGTGCTATTTTCTCTCCTTTTCATTTTCATTTTCAGCATTACTAAATTACTAAATTCAGCAGATTATTAAATGACAGATATAAAGGAATGAGGTGCAGCTAATTCCACTTATGTTTGAGAAATCGGCATCAGATTTTGTGCTGAGGAAAAAGACAAGAAAGAAATGCTGCAGAGAAGATCTTCCAACGGCTTTAACTGAGACAGACAGAGAATGATAAAAGTGGATCTTCTGACCGCTGTAATTCCGAGGCAAACTTTTGGCAACTAAATGCCCTGCACCTATTGAAGGAATACGTCGAGGGAGAGGAAAATACAATGACATTGGCATAAGAAAAATCAAAATACAGACATTGGACTGGAGGCTTAATGCTATAGTTACAGTGCATTATTTGCCATCTAAACAGCATAATTTGTTGCTGGCACCACTGAATTATGACGTTAGGTTGCAAATTGGATTTGAATGGCTAGGGAAGATAATTTTACGTGCACTAAAGCCAACCTGTAAGTTTTGGATGGTTTAGAGGTGTCAGACATGGTTTTGTCAACAATACCCTTGTGGCTGAATCAGAAGGTGGTGACTTCAAGTCATGCTCCAGAAACCTGAGTACCTAATCCAGGCCAAGAGAGTTCACCACCGTCTGAGCTGTTGTATTTCGATCTAACTTGAGACCGAGGCCCTTTCAGATATTAAAGATCTCTGGGCACTATTTGAAGAAGTGTAATGGATTTTCCACAGTGTCCTGCTCAATATTTATCCCTCAGCTAGCATCGCTAATGACTTATTTCATTTGGAACATGACTTTGCATCAACAGCCTGCTGCATTTTCCACATTACCACAGTGACTGCACTCAAATGTACTTCATTGCTTGTCAAGCTCTGTGGCTCATCCTGAGGTCATGAAAAGTGCATTACCGATGCAAAAATCTTTCTTACGCTGTTCATAGCGCACGGGTGGCCTGAAGGATTTCTCAAGCACTTTTTATATTGAGCCTCTACTTTTGATCGTGTTTTCTTGTGACAAACGTATTTACTGGACCAGTATTTTATCCCCAAGTTGACTAAAAGAGAATGAGAAATAATGTTTGAAATTATTATTTTTGTGCTTCGCTGGTCTTCAAAAATAAGTTAGCTGAAGAAACAATCAAGTATGTCGCGAAATATCAATGCGAGACAATCTGTGTAAGTCTTTGTCAAACTGTTACTGGAATATAATTTTAATGTTTAACTGGATTTCTACTCAACAATTTGATGGTTGTCAAATTCATCAACAGTAAACCATTAGTTCTCAATATCATTATTTCCGGGTCTTTTGTTTTCCTGTGTTATTTATAGATACTTCTCATTAGCCACCCTTACTTTTCAATTAGTTTTAATTGTGAGTTCATAGCACCAAATGTCTCCAGTCATCGTCTTGCTTTAGTGATATAAGATCAATTTTCATACCATAAAATAATTAAGCATTTATCCCTCATCAGTTGACATTGCAGTTCGCAGAAATCCACTTATTTAACTTTTTCATTGACCTTCTTTGTTCTTTAATCCTAATAATGCATGAAGCATAGAACTCTTCATTTTGTTTAGCTCCTTAAAAATAGTTTTCAAGCCAAGCTTTCAAATTCTGAAGTAAATCTGTCAAAAGAACCTCTCTCTCTCCCTCTCTCTCAATCTCAATATATCTAGCCGACCAACAATACTTCTGAACCAAAAATATTTTAAAGCTGTTCATTAAATTCAAATTATTAATAGAAAATAAATTGCCATTTGGGAGTACAGACCTTGAGTACTGCTGAAAAAAAGAGGCAGAAGTTGGGATTCCAATTGCATCAAAAATTCATACTGGATAAAAGGAGAGTGTTGATTGGTGGCAAGGGATCTCTGATTGGTAGAGGTGAACTTCTCGTGCAATATAAATTGTTGTCCCCTTTACAATTGCATTAATTGCTGATATATCCTGATGAGTGCTCGATGAAAACTTTGACAGTTTCTCCTTTTTCAACCTTAATATAAGTTCTATAGCTCCACATATTTTCTCTAATTCTAATTTATTAATATTAGCAATCCATGGAAGAAATTTTTTGTTGTAGGATTGCAAAGGTATTGCCACTGGAGACCAAGGTTAATGCTCTGAGGACCTCTCACCTGCCACGGCAGATGGTGGGATTTAAATTAAATACAAATCTGGAACTAAAAGTCTAACAATGACCACAAAACTATTGTTGATTGTCGTAAAAGAAAATACTCGGTCCTTACCTGGTTCCACATGACTCCAGATCCACAGTAAATGGCCTCTGAAATGGCCCAACAAGCCATTCAGTTCCCATTAGGCATGGGAAATAAATGCTGGCAGAGTCAGTCAGCAAAAACCAGCATCCCGTGAATGGACATTAAAATGAAAGCATGCACTCCATTGTGAAGGCAGTTTGTCACCATGATCTGCGGCAACACGATGAATGTCCTGATGCATGGGTGCTTCCAAGTCAGGATACCTGGTCCAATGCCTATAGACTCTCTTTAAGACCTTTACTGCCCATTCCTTTTACCCCATAGAGAGGCATGTTAGTAGCTACATGTTGGTGCTGCTCTAGCTGTAGTTATTGTGTATTGCAATGGGCATCCCCATGACTTAGAACCTGCAGTCTTCAGCATTATTGCCAGAATATTGTCAGGTCTGGCCTACATGTGACTCCAGGTCCACAGTAATGTGCCTCTGAAATTGCCCAGCAAGCCGCTCAATTGTATCAAACCATTACAAAGTTACTGAAAAGGAAATAAATCACCCAGCATCCTCCTCGGCACTGGAAACGACAATGACCCTGCAAGGTCCTCCTTACTAACATCTCAGGGCTTCTCCCAAAATTGGGAGAGCTGCCTCACAGACTAGCCAAGCAACAACTGACATAGTCATACTCACGGAATCAAACCTTACCGATAACGTCCCAGACACCACTTTCACCATCCCTGGATATGTCCTGTCTCACCAGCAGGGCAGATCCAGCAGAGGTGGTGCCAGAGATCAAGTTGCTCTGGGAGTCCTCCAGTTGGGACCGCATGAAGCCTCAGGTGGAACATGAGCAAAGAAATCTCCTGCTGATCACTATGTACCATTTACCGTCAGCTGATGACTCAGTACTCCTCCATGTTGAACACCACTTGGAGGAAGCCCTGAGGGTGGCAAAGGAGCAGAATGAACTCGAGGTGGAGGTCTTCAAAGTCCATCACTAAGAGTGCCTCGGTAATACCAAAGCAGACCTAACTGCCGGGTCCCAAAGGACACAGCTGTTCAACTGGGACTGCAGAAGATGCTGAGGGAACCAATAAGAGGGAAAAACTTATCTGAACCTATCCTCGCCAAACTTCCTGTCGTAGATGCATGTGTCCATGACTGGATCAGTAGAAGTGACAACTACACAGCTCTTGTAGGGACAAAGTCCTGTCTTCACATTGAAGATACACTCTATCATGTTCAATGGCACTACCGCAATACTAAATGGGATAGACTTTGAACAGGTCTAGAAAATCAACGCTGGGCATCCATGAGGTGCTGTGTGCCATCAGCAGGAGCAAAATTGTACTCAGCCGCAATCTGTAACCTCATGGCCTAGCATATCCCCAATTACACCATTACCACCAAGCCAGGGGTTCAACTTAATTCAATGAAGAGTGCAGGAGAGCATGTCAGGAGCAACACCAGGCATACCTAGAAATGAGCTGTCAACTTGGTGAAGTTACAGAGCTAAGCGACCCCACATCCAATGGATCAGATCAAAACTGTGCAGTCCTGCCACATCCAGTCGTGAATGGCGGTGGACAATTAAACAGCTCACCATAGGAGGAGGTTTAACAAATATTTCACACATACACCCATCCTCAATGATGGAGGAGCCCAGAATATCAGTTCAAAAGACAAGGCTGAAGCATTCACAGCAATCTTCAGCCAGAAGTGTTGAGTGGATGATCCACCTCAATCTCCTCCAAAGGTGTCCAGCATCACAGATGTCAGTCTTCAGTCAATTCAATTCATCCCACGTTAAAAATAGCTGAAGGCACTGGACACTGCATTCGTCGCTGGGCAGTCAGCCCCCTTCCCCTCCAGCAGCTCCAGCAGCTCTAATATACCAAAGATTGCTATCAGAGGGCACAGCTCCACCCTCACCCCCACAATCTCCGACAATGTCTAAAATACCCATCTCCAAAACTCGAACAATTTGGGAAGGACCAAAACATATGTGGGTGAGTTGTCTTGCGTACCTCTCACACCTATTCGTCAATTCCAGGAATTAGAATTAGAATTAGAACAGTACAGCACAGAACAGGCCCTTCGGCCCTCGATGTTGTGCCGAGCAATGATCACCCTACTCTAGCCCACGTGTCCACCCTATACCAGTAACCCAACAACCCCCATTAACCTTATTTTTTAGGACACTAAGGGCAATTTAGCCTGGCCAATCCACCTAACCCGCACATCTTTGGACTGTGGGAGGAAACCGGAGCACCCGGAGGAAACCCACGCACACACGGGGAGGACGTGCAGACTCCGCACAGACAGTGATCCAGCCGGGAAGAACCCGCTCATGTGCGCACGTGTCATTTGAGCTCTGTGAACCACTTTAAATTGCACCAGGAGCTGGTTGGGTTCACCCGATACAATATTTCACACCAGAACCCCCCCCAATACTACTTAGAGCTCCTCCTCCTACGTCCCTTTTATCCCTTCTCATCAGCTGTCCCCATCTCCAGCAACCACCCATATATGACCGAGAGCCTCCACTCCCCCTACTCGTGTATGGTTCGGCTGGCCTTGATCAACATCTGCCTCTCCGCCTTCTCAACTATAGGTATGTGGGCCTTATAGGATATTAACTGCTCCTTACCAATGCCTTCAACACTTCCCAAAAGACAGAGTGCAAAACCTCCCCGTTATGGTTAAACTCCCTGTAGTCCACTAGCACCTCTTGTACCAGAACGTGCATGTGATTTGCCTGCAGTTTTAAATCTACATATTTGCCACTCAGCTTTGCATTTGTGACTTTAGGGCAACACAGTAGCACAAGTGACTAGCACTGTGGCTTCACAGCACCAGGTCCCAGGTTCGATTCCCGGATTGGGTCACTGTCTGTGCGGAGTCTGTACGTTCTCCCCGTATGTGCATGGGTTTCCTCTGGGTGCTCCGGTTTCCTGCCACAGTCCAAAGAAGTGCAGGTTAGGTGGATTGACCATGATAAATTGCCCTTAGTGGCCAAAAAAGGTCAGGAGACGTTATTGGGTTGGGGATAGCGTGGAAATGAGGGTTTAAGTGGGTCGGTGCAGACTTGATGGGCCAAATGGCCTCCTTCTGCACTGTATGTTCTATGTAAGCACCAAGGCTATCTTCTTGTACAACTTCTTGTCTGCCAGGAGTGCCGAATCTAACCTCCATGGGGGACATTGGGCTCGGACCTTTTCGAACCTCCAGTCCACATAATGTGGCATGTGGTCCGATGTTACTATCGCAGTATATTCCATCCCCACCATCCCCGGGAGTAACGTACCCACCACCACAAAGAAATCTATTCGGGAATATACCCGATGCACGTGGCAGAAGAAGGAAAACTGTCTCTCTCCCAGATACCTAAACCTCCACGGTCCACCTGCCTCCATCTGATCCATAAAGAAAAACAGTTCCTTCGCCATTTCTGATGTTACTTTTGTGAGGGCCACGAAGAATCCAGTTTGTAGATTCAAACAGGAAGTAACTTTATTTACAATAATATATATATACAGCAGCGGTAGTACACACTACTTCTTACTCCAGCCGGTATCACACTGGCCAGCTCTATTTATATAGGTACAGTTGCTAATGGATTTCCCTGCCCACCTCATTGAGTGTGCTCATACACTCCAAGAGTCATGGGGTAACCAATAGTCCGCAGCAATAGGATCCAAACAGGTTAGAACAGTTACAAATGACTTAGTCCCCCACCCCCCCATGATCACTTGATGGAATCAAGGTCCGGGATGGTCGCCAGTGCCTCCTTAATAAATTCTGTATTATCCCAATTGGGTGAATAAATGTCAAGACCCCAAATACCACTACATACCACCCCTCCAGAACCAACACTTCGCTGTACACGGTAAAAAAGACTCTCTTGTCAAACACAATCACAACCCCTCTCAACTTTGATTCGAACCCGATCCAACCCATCCCTTCCTTAACCTTGTCTAATCCTTTACCCTCAACTGTGTCTCCTGCAGGAAGACCACATCCGTCACATCTGCCTTTAAGCTCTTCAAATCGGTAAACATCCGGGATCTTTTAACCGTGCCCCTCAGTTCCCACACGTTCCATGTCATCATCCTCACAGGGGGTCACTGCCCCCCCCCCCCTCCCCTTCACCCCCATTATCTTTTTTTTAGGAAACTCTGGAGTGAAACAACCGCATTGTTACGCCGGCGTGGGGACATAGTCCCATTTTTGGGAGAATCCAGCCCAAGGGGTTTGATGTATGAGGAGAGATTGAACAGCTTAGGCCTTTACTCTCTAGCGTTTAGAAGAATGAGGGGAAATCTTATTGAAGTATACAAGATGCTAAAAGGTATGGATAAAGTAGACGTGGAGCTGATGCTTCCACTTGTGGGGCATTCTAAAATGAGAGATCATAAAGGTAGTAAAACTTGAGTATAAGGTAGCAAATTTAAAACAGATTTAGAAAAAACGACTTCTCTCAAAGAGTTGTGAGTCTGTGGAATTTGCCACCCCAGAGTGTGGTGAATGCAGGGACAGTCAGTAAATTTAAGGAGGAATGAGACAGATTTTTAATTGGTATTGGGTTGAAGGGTTATGGAGAACGGGCAGGACAGTAGAATTGAGGCCAGGATGGGATCAGCCATAATCATATTGAGGGTGTTAGGCTCGGGAAGCTAAATTGCCTACTCCAGCTCCTCGGTCATGTGTTCTAGGCACAAGATGCTCCAGCTGATTTCGCAATCCAGCTCTTGGTCTGTAGCATTGTAGGTAGCAGATGAGGAACATATCAGCCATGATAGAATGGCGGAGCAGACCCGATGGATCGAATGGCCTAATTCTGCTTCTATATCATGTGAACTTATGAAGTTATATAAATATTGTCGCTACAAGAGCAAATCAGAGTCTAGGAATTCTGTGGCAACTAATTCACCTTCTGACTCCCCAAAGCCAGTGAAGGAACAACCTAAAAAGTAAAAGTTTGGGGTGTGATAAAATACTCCCAACTTGCCTGGAGGAGTGCAACTTCAACAACACTCAAGAAGCTTAACCATTCAGTACCAAGCAGCCTGCTTGATTGGCACACCTTCCAAAAACATTTGGTTCCTCCACCACTGACACACAGTAACAGCAGTATGTACCATCTACAAGATGATCTGCAGGAACCCACCAAGGCTCCTTAGGCAGCACCTTCCCAACCCACTATCATCTAAGGACAATAGCAGCAGATACATGGGAACACCGACACCTGGAAGTCCCCCCCAAGTCACTCACCATTCTGACTTTGAAACATATTGCTGTTCCTTCAATGTCATTGGATCAAAATCCTGGAAATCTCTCCCTAACAGCACAGTGAGTGTACCTATGCCACATGGATTCAGCAGTTCATAAAGACAGATCACCACTACTTTCTAAAGGGCAATTAGGAATGGCCCAGTCAGCAATGCCCACATTCCATAAAAATGAATTAAAAAAACAGAATGCTCCCTCTTTACTGACTTCATAAAAGGTTTCTGATTCCAGATTTGGTTACAGATTCCAGCATCCGCAGTAATTTGCTTTTATTCTTGAAAGGTTTAATTGACTTCCTGCAGCCTGGATAGTGATTGGTAACGTATTCAACATGTTCCCGGGAGAAGTGGGAGGAGGAGGGAAAACTTTAGGGTATTTGTCCACTGCCATTTTGTCGTCATCTTACCAACTCCCCACTCATCTGCCCCCTAATCTTGAAGTGGTAATAAGTAGGATAGATGAAAGGGAACCAGTTGATGTCAAATACTTGGATTTCCAAAAAGCGCTCGATAAGCTATCACACAAAGGCAACTTAATAAGATAAGAGCCCATGGTGTTGGGGGTAGCATATATCAGCATGAAAAGAGGATTGGCTAACTAATATAAAACAGAGAGTTGAAATAAGAGGGGCATTTTCAGGACGGCAACCTGTAACTGGTGGAATGCCAGAGGGATCGATGGTGGGGCCACAATTATTTACAATATATTTTAATGACTTGGACAAGGGAAGTGAATGCACTATGCCAATTGTGCAGATGGCACAAAAATAAATGGGAAGGGAAGTGGTGAGGATGACAAAGAGTCTCCAGAGGGATAGAGACAGGTTAGGTGAGTGGTCAATAACTTGGCAGATGGAATATAATGTAGGAAAATGTGAAGTTATGCATTTTGGTAAGAAGAATAAATGGGCTGAATATTACTTAAATGAAGAAAGACTGCTGAAAAGTGAAGCACAGAGGGATTTGAGGATCCTCGTGCTTAACGTTGCATAAATTACAAAAAGCTAGCATGCAAGTTCAGCAGATATTAGGGAAGGCATATGGAATGTTGGCCTTTATTTCAAAGGGAATAGAGAATAATAATAGGAAAGTTCTGGCCAAACTATACAAGGCACTTGTTAAATCATACCTGGAATACTGTGAACAGTTTTGGTCCCTTTAACAGAGGAAAAATATAATGACATTGGAGCCAGTCCAGAGAAGGTTCACTCAGTTGTTCCTTCATATGGAGGATTTTCTTATGAGTGGAGGTTAAGTAGGTTGGATCTGTGCTCATAGGAGTTTAGAAGAATGAGAGGCAACCCTATTCAGGCGTATAGGATTCTCAGGCGGCTTGACAGGGCAGATGTTGTGAAGATGTTTCCTCTTGTGAGAGAGTTTGGGTCCAGAGGGCATAATTAAAGAGCATGGGTCGCCTTTTTAAAAACGGAGAGGAGGAGAATTATTTTCTCGAGTGTAGTGAATCTGTGGGATTCTTTACCGCAGAGATCTGTAGATATTGGATCATTAAGTATGTTCAAGGCTGAGATAGACAGATTTTTAAACAACAATGGAATCAAGGGTTATGGGGATAAGGCGGGAAAGTGAAGTTGAGGATTAGATCAAATCAGCCATGATCTCATTGAATAGCGGATTAGACTCAATAGGCCAGAAGGCCTACTTCCGCTCCTGTATCTAATGGTCTAATCTGCCTCCATGGGCCAGGAAATATTTCCCCCAAGGGTTCAGTTTGATGAAAGGGCATCGATTTGGATCAGCCAAGCACACTCAGAGCTTATGTGTAAATACCACTCATTTAGGCAAGGCCTTAAGGGGCTGCTATTGCACAACTGTAAAAAGGACACAGATGAGAAAAGAAAATCTACACTATAACTTGAAAATAATCATATGTTATCTTGGTTAGCATTCGTGGCTTAAACAATTCCACCGAACAAATGGATTAATTAATCATTCATCTCATTGCTACTTGTGAAATTGTGCTGTAAGCAAAATGGTATTTGTCCATATAACAGGTCACTGCACACCAAAATGTCACTTGCTGTAAAGCAGTTGAGATACATGCAGAGACGCAATATAATTTCAAATCTTTCTTGTGAAAACCTGGCACTATAAATTAATATTAAATAATATTTAAAGGTCCAATTTAATCAAAATGTCCCTTAGCTTCCCAGAGCCAAGTAAAATCTAGTTTTAAATAGTTATTAAACAATATTTATTCATGCAAAATTGTGGCACTTTAATTAAATCCAAAGTTATATTGATTTTGTAAAATAAATGTTTGACTCTAAATCACCAATCTGGTGAAGCAGAGAAAAGAAGAGGTATTGCCTCTCACAAAATTAAATTTAATTTTAGTATTTGAAATATTATGGTATTTCTTTGCTCCCATTCCAATTTTTTCAAATGATGTATTAAAACTCAGTGAATTCATCAGAAATTGCAAAATTAGCTTGCAATGATCTATAGAATACACACAACATAGGATGTGGTTCGCATTGTCGGCACCATTTTTCTCTGGATTTTTATAATGCCATAACAGAGTAATGGAGCTGACCAGATCATTTGTCAGTTTCAACTCATTTTGCTACATTTCCTGCAAGTCAGTTGATTTGTATTGACTGCACCACCAGCTTGTAAACAGGAATGAAATCCGGTGTTGGACTTGTCAGTTCACTGAGCTGGATAATTGATAAATTGGTGAGGTCCAAGAGGATGATATTTCTGTCGTCGACTATTCTCATCACTTGTGATCAATTACCATTAACATGACCTGGCCTTGTACTAGAACGTGCATGTGAATTGCCTGCAGTTTTAAATCTACATATTTGCCACTCAGCTATTGCATTTGTGACGTTACTTTGAGTATGTTCCTTTCTGGCATTGGCCTTTCACTCACAGTTTGTTTTTAAAGCAAACACTTAACAAGGTTATGAATATTCAGTTCTTGAGAGTGTTCTATAAATTATGTTGAGGGCCATTATCATATTTGTTCGTGTTTGGTTGTAATTATGCATTTATTTCAGGTCGACAGAGAACATGAATCCAGTCTTCAAGACGACAACCCTTGTACAGGTAAGCATTGTAGCCAGTAATTCTGCGGCACACACGTGTAATTAATTCACACTTTAACTGGCACCGAGTGAGAGCTCATGAAAGCATATGATGCCCTTAGAATTCATAGAATCATAGAATCCCTGCAGTGCAGAAGGAGGCCATTCGGCCCATCGAGTCTGCACCGACCTTCCGAAAGAGTATCGTTGTCAGCCCTATCCTATTAACCCCATAACCCCACCTACTCCTTTTGGACAGTAAGGGGCATTTAACCATGGCCAATCCACCTAACCAGCACATCTTTAGACTGTGGGAGTAAATCGGAACACCTGGAGGATACCCACGCAGACACAGGGAGGAAGTGCAAACTCTACACAGACAGACAGTTACCCAAGGCCAGAATTCAACCCCAAGTCCCTGACATTGTGAGGCAGCAGTACTAACCAATGTGCCACCATGCTGTTTACACTGCATATACTCCAAATGTTTAATTTTCTAAAACATTCCTGAGAAGTAGTCATGTTTAAGAAATACAGCAATCAATTTTGATCGTGGCTCACTATTTACTGTCTTATCATTTGATGAAGGTGGTAAAGCCAAATTCACCAAGTGATAAGGCATGGGCAAATTGAGAGACTCGGCGGCACAATTAGTTAGAACTCCACGGCCCTCCAATTTGAATTCAACCCAAATGGAAAATGAGAGACTTCTTTAATTCTCTTGTGGCTATCGAGGTTCTCATTGTTATTTAGGTACCCTCAAACCTGAGAGGTAATAGTTCACAACATACAAACACATACTAGTTAATACCTTCTTTTAAAGAAGTTTACATCAGTATTGATAGTGAGGAGAACATTTCAATAAGAGCAAGGTTACTTAAGAATAACATCGCAAGGCATTTTGGCAACAATGGTTTACTGTCCATGGAATGTGCAAGAACAGACCTATTTCCACCTGCAATCAACTGTTTTCCCTATACAACGCGTAAGGGCCTCTCCTCGTGCTGATTAAGGTGAGGATATCCAGGTAGTCCCTCTCTGTCAGAAAAATTCTAAAGCAATAATTTTCATGAATGTAATCACTCCAGCAAAGGCCAGGCGAAATGAAAGTTAGGTTTATTCTCAGAACTAAAAGAAGCCACAGCCACAACCCCGGCGTACAATGCTCACGTCCTGTCCCGGGACCATCAGGAACACCGGTCCGGGTATGGGTTACATCTTAATGTCCTACATTGGGCAAGCCTCCGCTCGCTCAGTACGGCAACACGTACACCACAAGCCCCACGAAGAGATCAACCGGCGAACCCCCGTGGTCTTTGTGGCAACACAACAATAAGTTTGCCAAAGAAGTAACTGTTATGTTTTACAAGTTGGCTGGATCAAATTAAGATCACACTTTATTCACTACTTTCACTACCCTCAGCTGGTAATCATGATGTGGAGATGCCGGCATTGGCTGGGCACAGTAAGAAGTCCTATAACACCAGGTTAAAGTCCAACAGGTTTGTTTCAAATCACTAGCTTTCGGAGCGCAGCTCCTTCTTCACCTGAAGGAGTGAGGAAGGAGCTGCGCGCATTGCCCGCTGAGGCCCCTTATCTAATCCAAGTACCATTTTATAGCATTGTGTTTCTCGGCGCAGCGAGTGCTGGGAAACAAGCGGCTAAACACGCTCGCTATGGGACTTGGTTAAATCCCACGCAGAATCTTTTATTTCAGCATTTTGGCTAAGAGAACGTTGTGAGGGTCCAAAGTTGAGAGGTTGAATTGTGTGGAATGGTGACACAAGGTAATGCAGGGTGCTTTCAGTGAACTGGAGTCTGATGTGCTGTTCATGGACAGCTTATCGAGATGAATGATGTCCTGGGTGCCTCCTTTCTTCTTTCCTCATGATTCCTCCTACACCACTTCCTTCTCTTCCTCTGACTCTTCTTCCTCCTCTTCCTCCTCCTCCCAAAGTGATTGCCACAGGCCTGGTGGTGAGGACTGTTCCCTTACGATTGTGAGGTTGGGTAAAATGCAGCATTTAGTAGCATGATGCCCAGTGCATAATTGCACAGCAACACCAAAATGTGGGAGTGAAACACTTAGATGGTTCAGCACATCTCCATCTTGATATGTGCTCCCCGCAGAATCAAATGCTCGCAGTTGATAGCTCACTGCACCATGTGCCCAGTATAATCCCCAGGAGTGAGAACATGTTCCCTGCTCAGAGACCTTCTCCATTCAATTCCTTCCAAAGGCCCAACACCACTCCATTGTGAATCCAAAACATTTTCAGACGCTTCCAATAATGTTCAACAAAATACTTCCACTCAGCTGCAGTAAAAGAAAGTCAAAAAGCAAAATAAGTCCCAGTGGCACAGTGGTTAGGACTGCTGTCTCACAGCTCCAGGGACCCGGGTTCAATTCTGACTTCGGATGACTGCCTGTGTGGAGCTTGTACTTTCTCCCCATGCCTGGATGGGTTTCCTCAGGGTGCTCCCGTTTCCTCCTACAATCCACAGATGTGAAGGTTAGGTGGATTGGCCATTCTAATTGTCCCTTACTGTCCAAAGATTAGATGGGGTTGTGGAGAAAGGGCAGGGGAATGGGCCTGGATGGGGTACTCTTTCAGAGGGTCGATGTAGACTCAATGGGCCGAATGACTCCATCTGCACTGTAGGGATTCTATGATCAAAGAATGTAAACTGATCAGGGTAACGTTATTCAGTTAACATTGCAGGAAAGAGGTGATCCGGTTTATTTTCTTGATAGTATACTGGAGTTTCTGGAAGTTATTCAAGATTTTCTGAAACTCAAACTGTACAATGTTCATAAGTTCATAAGATATGGGAGCAGAATTAGGCCATTTGGCCCATCGAGTCTACTCCGTCATTCTATCATGGCTGATATGTTCCTCATCTGCTGCCTACAATGCGACAGACCAAGAGCTGGATTGCAAAATCAGCCAGAGCATCTCCTCCCTAGAACACATGACCTCGGAGTAGGAGTAGGCAATTTAGCCTCCCAAGCCTAAACACCTTCAATGTGATCATGGCTGATCCCATCCTCGCCTCAACTCCATCATCATGCCCATTCTCCAAAACCCTTCAACCCATTACCAGTCAAAAATCTGTCTAACTCCTGCTTAAATTTACTCACTGTTCCTGAATCCACCGCCCTCTGGGGTAGCGAATTCCACAGATTCGCAACCCTTTGAGAGAAGTAGTTTTTCCTCAAATCTGTTTTAAATTTGCTACCTCTTATTCTAAGGTATGACCTCACATTTTAGAATGCTCCACAAGAGGAAGCATTAGATCCACATCTACTTTATCCACACCTTTTAGCATCCTGTATACTTCAATTAGATCTCCCCTCATTCTTCTAAACTAGAGCGTAAAGGCTCAAACTGTTCAATCTCTCCTCGTACGACAAACCCCTCATCTCTGGAATCAAGTACGTTTTTGCTTTTTAATGTTCTACATGCCCTTCGCCAACTGCTCCATGCAAATCAAATCAAGCAAAACATTGAATAGTCCTAAATAGTACAAGAGTAGCATTTGGATGTTGCTTCTATCACTTAATGAGAAGCATCTCCATAATGTATTGACATGGCTCTTAAACTAAAGCTATCCATTAAACTGCTAATGTGCAATGAAATGTTAATGTTTATTAAAGCTTACTTATTGGGAATAACTGGTGTTCAAAATTTTACGTTCAATAATTTTGATGCAATAACTATGTTTTCTTCACTTCCAATATTATTCATATCACAGGTATTAAAGTCACTGTGCACTTGTGGCTAGTTCCTAATTTGCATCAGTATATTTTTAAAAAGAGAGCTGAATTTTCCGGCCCTTCCTGCTGACGAGATCTTCCAATCCCGCCATTGGTGACCACCCGTGAAGGTTCCCCAGCAATGGAATATGCGGGCCACGCAAAACGCTGTAGACATCAGCGAGACTGGAAGATGCCGCCAGCGGCCAATGAAAGGCCAAGGCCAGGAAATGCTCCATGGGAGGTGCTGGAAAATCTCACCCACAATACTATACATGGATATTACCCAGGTTGAAATACATGAACTAAAGTCAATAAACAGAATTGAGGTTGTGTTTTACTCCTTCAGAAGTGCATATGCTCAACTTTTGTTTGTTTGAAGTTTGTTTGAAGAGCTCTGCCTGGTGGTTAGAAATCTGAAACTTTGATTTTTGACAACTGAACTTTCTTAAAGCTAGCTGAAAAGTAATTCAATGTTATCTGAGTGAAAAATAATTCAATTATGAAATTTAGGTGAACAAAGGAAGAAATGTACCAAATGTAAATGACTTTTACACATAAAGATCGTGTGCATGAGAATTCATTTAAATTGTAGTATTTGTTCTCCACAGGCCTCCTTAAACTATAGCTGAATGATTGGCTTTGAATGCCATCATGGTAACTAAAGATAGGCAATAGACACCTTCTTGCTGATGTAATCCACATTACCAAGATTGAACTTTGAAAGCGAACGATTGTTGTAATGAACATGTTGATAGGCAGCTAATAATACCAATGGCAGGATCTATTTGATGGACTTGCAATGTTCAACTGGATAAACAAAATTGAATGGAATTGGAATCAACTTTAAGGCAAGTTCTGTGATTGAAAAAAAAAGTTCATAAAAGGATAACTAAAAGTTTAACAACATAAATTTGCATTTATATCTCATCTTTAATGTAGTGAAACATGGCAAGGCATTTCACAGCAGTATTATCAGACAGACTGAGCCATTGAAGGAGATATTAGGCTTTAAGTAGGTTCTGACATATTAATAATGCCCCTAGTCTTACATGTCTGAATTGAGATAATTATTCCCGCAATTTTAAAAAATAGGCTTCTGGTGAAAATGGAAATCAGCACCTACGCTTTTCTGACAGGAAACCAATTCTATTTACACAACCTGTTTGCTTTGAGCTGTAATGTAAAAGAAAAACAAAGTTGAACTGCTAGGCTCACCCCTTCCTTCACATGCCCCTGCAATGTTTTCACAGTATATATTGTACTTGCCACAAGAATATTTGTTCCCTATTCTGTGGAGAGAACTGTAATGTAATTGAGAAATGACAACTATGAAAACGTCGCAGCCTCTGTGCAAAAATAATCAATTCCATTTCAGATCATAAGAACAGCAACTGATAATGAAGCTTTGGGTAAACATTTAATCATTTTTGCATGTTGGAGAAATAGATTTCAAGTTGCCAGATATCAATTTTAACCATTGGCTTGTCATAAAATAGAAACAAATAGTAAAATTAACAATTAGCTCACAGGGAAATTAATAAATTGTATAAATAGTTTGTGATAATTCTAGTCGACTTCCATTCCAGTTATATACCAAATTCCCTTTCCTTAGTGGCCCGTGTTCATTTAATTCGAATGTTCTAATAAGCAGGTGTTCATTTATAGAATCATAGAATCCCTCCAGTATAGAAGGAGGCCTTTGGGCCCATAGATTCTACACTGACCCTTTAAAGAAGCACCCTACCTAGGCCCAAACCCCACACTATCCTCTTCACTCCGCCTAGGGCCAATTTAGCATAGTCAATCCGCCTAATCTGCATCTCCTTGGACTGTCAGAGTAAACTGGAGCACCCAGAGGAAACTCATGCGGTGAGAAACAGGGCAGCACGGTGACGCAGTGGTTAGCACAGCTGCCTCACAGCGCCGAGATCCCAGCTTCGATCCTGGCTCTGGGTCACTGTCCATGTTGAGGTTGCACGTTCTCCCCGTGTTTACATGGGTTTCGCCTCCACAGCCCAAAGATGTGCAGGTTCGGTGGACTGGCCACGCTAAATAATAATAATAATCTTTTATTGTCACAAGTATGAAGTTACTGTGAAGAACCCCTTGCCCCTTAATTGGAAAAAATGAATTGGGTACACTAAATTTATTTTAAAAAAGGACACACTGAGAAAGTGCAAACTCCACACTGACAGTCACCAAGGCCGAAATTGATCCCAGGTCCCTGACGCTGTGAGGCAGCAGTGCTAACCACTTTGCCACCGTGCTGCTGATTTTACTAACTGCTGCTATGTTATAGGTTAGCTGACCATAAACCAGCAAACTAGCAAACAAACACTTGGGCTTTATTTTGAAGTAGAATTGAAAAGTAGAGAGGCTAGCCTACCTTCTGGGTCCATTTGTGTGGTTGCAGTTCCCATTATGGTCAATAACTCTCGCCAGAGGGCCGTTATGGTATTTGCTGCAGTGAGATAAGACCATAAGACCATAAGACCATAAGACATAGGAGCAGAATTAGGCCACTCGGCCCATTGGGCCTGCTCCGCCATTCAATCATGGCTGATATTTTTCTCATCCCCATTCTCCTGCCTTCTCCCCATAACCCTTGATTCCCTTATTGATCAAAAACCTATCTATCTCTATTTTAAAGACACTCAGTGATTTGGCCTCCACAGCCTTCTGGGGCAAGGAGTTCCACAGATTCACCACCCTCTGGCTGAAGAAAGTCCTCCTCATCTCTGTTTTAAAGGATTGTCCTATAGTCTGAGATTGTGTCCTCTGCTTCTAATTTTTCCTACAAGTGGAAACATTCTCTCCACGTCCACTCTATCCAGGCCACGCAGTATCCTGTCAGTTTCAATAAGATCCCCACTCATCCGTCTAAACTCCAACGAGTACAGACCCAGAGTCCTCAACCATTCCTCATATGACAAGCTCTTCATTCCAGGAATCATTCTTGTGAATCTCCTCAGTTTGAGGTCTTCCCCACCATCCCTAACGTAATCAGGTTCTCGCCTACGCTTACAATGAATTTTAATTCATTTTAATATCCATTAACGCCATTGCTTCCACGGTTATCAGATCCTCCCCCCGCCCCACCCACCGATGTGACATAACTGCAGTCATTATGTAATAGATTAACAACTGTCTTTTGAAGTATCATCTTACTTATATTATGTCAAATCACAGAATCACAGAATTGTTATGGTGCAGAAGGAGGCCATTGGGCCCATTGTTTCCACACCGGTTCTCCAAATTAGCATTATGGCTTTGTGCCAGTCCCCTGCCTTTTCCCAGTATCCCTGCAAATGTTTCAATTCAAGAGATCATCTAATGTCCTCTTGAATGCTTCAATTGAACTGTCTCCACCACACTTCCAGGCATGCTTTCCAGGCCTAAACCAGTCATTGCGTGCTTATGTTTTTTCTCACATCACATTTGCTTCTTTTGTAAATCACTTTAAATCTGTACCCTCGCGTTCTTGATCGTATTACGCGCGGGAGCAGTTTCTCCCTATCTGCTCTGCCCATCAGCTTCATGATCTTGAACATCTCTATCAAATCTCCTCTCAGCCTCCTTCTCTCCAAGGAGAACAGTCACAACCTCTCCAATCTAGCTTCATAACTGAGGTCTTTCATCCCTGAAACTATCCTTGTAAATATTAAATAGAAATAGTAAGCAGGTGATTGTGAAACACCAGCTCTGGAGAACATTTGATAGAGAGATTACTGTAATAGCTCACCCTTGGTAACATGGCAGAATCTGGGTTGTGGGTTACAGCTTCCAGGAATTTGGATTGGTCGCCAACCAGCTTGAAGGTAAGTGTGCAGATGGAGATTTCTAAAGAGATTCGCAGGAAGGAAGACCAGGGCAGGGAAAGCTGCAACCTCCCTTGTTGGGCCCTATGGAGCACACCCGATGAGCTTTTTGATTCAACAGCTCTTCAACTTGACAGGAAAGCCAATGTGACTTCCCTTCTCAGGTCTTAGTCAAAATTGCAAACGAGACCCAATGATGCATGCAATTGGACACTGATCTGCATGTTTAAAGCCTACACATTATTGGCCTTGAGTAGGCAACATAGGAAGATAGGACTTAGGGGTAGGACTAAGCCATTCTGCCCTTTGAACCTGATCCACCATTTGATAGGATCATACCTGCTCTGATTGTGGTTTAACTCCGCTTTCCTGTCTGCCCACACCCCCATAACCCACGACTTCCTCTGATATCAAAAAATCTATCTAACTTGACCTTGAATAAATGCAATGATCCAGCCTCCTCTTTTTTTCTAGGAAAGAGAATTGCACAAATTAATGACCGTTTGAGAGAAAATTAAATTCTCCTCATCGCCATCTTAAAAAGAGACACCAGGGCCGGGATTCTCCCCTACCTGGTGAGGCGGGGGGTCCCAGCGTGATGGAGTGGCATGAACCACTCTGGAAGTCTCTGCACCTTTAGGGGCCAAGCCCTCACATTGAGGGGCTAGGCCCGCGCCGGAGTGGTTGGCACTCTGCCAGCTGGCGTGGACAACTCTTTCGAGCCACGCCAGCCGGGGCCAAAAGGACTTTGCCGGCTGCCGTAAGTCCGCGCATGCGCCGGAGCGTCAGCTGCTGCTGACGTCATCCCCGTGCATGCGCAGGGGAGGGAATCACTTCCGTCTCTGCCATGGTGAAGGCCATGGCGAAGGTGAAGGAAAAGAGTCCCCCCATGGCACAGGCCCGCCCACCAATCGGTGGGCCCCGATCATGGGCCAGGCCACCGTGGGGGCACCACTCGGGGCCAGATCGCCCCGCTCCCCCCCATAGGACCCCGGAGCCCGCCCGTGCCATGTGTCCCGCCGGTCGGGTTGCACCTGCTGCTGTAAAACTTTCCTACTTTTATTATCCGTTCGCCTTGCATAAACAGCAACATTCCATTTGTTTTCTGCCATGGGAGTGTCACTTTAAGCAATGATTTTTCTTCTCAAGTGGCTGCAGTGATGTCATTGTGTGGGTGGAGCTGGGCTCTGACTCTGCTTTTTACTTTTGTTTTGAGCTGGAATCTGTTTTTCGCTCTGAGGTTTACTTTCGGTTTTCAGTTGGAGAGCTGCATCGAAACCAAGAAGGTGTATTTTGGTCTCGCTCTGTGCATGCTAAAGAATGTCTCC
Organism: Scyliorhinus canicula; assembly: GCF_902713615.1. NCBI lineage: Eukaryota > Metazoa > Chordata > Chondrichthyes > Carcharhiniformes > Scyliorhinidae > Scyliorhinus > Scyliorhinus canicula. Next base: position 108,704,705 of record NC_052160.1, on the reverse strand, counting down.
AGACCACTTGATAATTTCAAAGTAATACCTGTTTCTGGAAAAAATGCAAACCTATTGTTTTTGCAGAAAAAAGAAAGTGTTTGGCTTATGGATGTTGTTAGGAAAGTTACTAAGGGTTATCTGTAGAGTACTATATCTTTGGGGGTATTTGTGTTGGTAGTTGATAAGGTGTTTACTGTTTGTTTATAAAATGTTAACTGGATTCATAGAATAAACATTGTTTTGTTTAAAAATACTTAAGATCTCTGTTGCATCATACCTGGAAAGTGGGCCCTTGTGCCCCTCATAACCAAAATCTATTAAAAGTTGTAGGTTAGGTGAACTCCATGATATATTTTGGTGTTCTCTAAACCCTGGACCATAACACTTCGTAACAACTTGTTAAGCCTGCATACTAACATTTTTTGTAATTCATGCACAGGGCCCCTCTGCACCAATGAGTTTTGCAATATTTCTCTGTCTAAAGAGTATCCTGCTTTTTTATTCCTCCTGCCAAAGTGGACAATTTCATATTTTGCCACTGCCAAATTCTTGCTCATTCAGTTAACCTGATCTATTCCTCTGTAGACTCTTCCAGCAGTGGTAACCACCGTGCCGCTTCAGCTACCATACATTTGATCCCTTCATCCAAGTCTTTGAAATATATTGTAAACGGTTGATGCCCCAGCACTGATCCCTGTGGCACTCCACTAGTTACAGCTTGCTAACTCAAATACGAGCCATTTATCTCTCTTCTTACTGTTAGATCACCAGTCCTTTATCCATTCTATCCAGATGGCAAAGTGGTTACTACTGTTGCCTCGCAATACCAGGGACCCAGATTCAATTCTGACCTTGGGTGACTGTCTATGGAGTTTGTACTTTATCCCATGTCTGTGTGGGTATGCTCCGGTTTCCTCCCACAGTCCAAATATGTGTAAGTTAGGTGGATTGGCCATGCTAAATTGCCCCTTAGTCTCCAAAGATGTGCAGTTTAGGTGGGGTTATGGAGAAAGGGCGGTTGAATTGGCTTAGGAAAGGTGCTCTTTCAAAGTGTCAGTGCAGACTTGATGGGCTGAATGACCTCATTTTGCACTGTCGGGATTCAACGATTTACCATTTGATGTGGCACCTTATCACATGCCTATTGGAAATCCAAGTATGCCACATCTACAAGTTTCTCTTTGTCCAACTTGCATGCTACTTCCTCAAAGAACTCTAATTGATCAGATAAACACACTTTCTTTTTCACACTATAATTTTATAAGTATCCTGTTTTAACCACCTGAATAATGGATTCTAGAAATTTCTCTGTGGTAAATGTAAGACTAACAGCCCTACAGTTTGGTGCTCTCTGTCCCCCACCTTAATGTTACATCAGCTATTTTCCAATCCGCTGGGACCCTTACAGAATCTAAGTAATTTTGGAAGATTATAATCTAATATCTCTGCAGCCACTTCTTTTAAGACGTACGATGTAAGTTATGTAATCGTGGGAACTTGTCAGCCTTTAGGTCTAATAGGTTTCCAGCACCTTTACCCCAGTGATAGTGACCTTGATTCGCAAATATAATTGACAAGGTTTCTCAGTCTTCCAAAATAAGGACAGACACAAAATACCTGCTCAACACTTCCCATTTCTTTGTAGAGGGTCCCACCATGATGGAGTTTGAAAATCCAGCCAAAATATTGCTCTTTTGAGCTAAGAGCATCTCTCACTTCTGTGCTAATGACATCATTAATTAACAGAGATACCCACCATATTCTCTTAGCCTCTTGTGAGATACAGCAGGTGCAACATGTCACCTGCTCTGCCATCCATATTGCATTAACTAATCATTTTCATAATTAATGCCTCTCCTCACCACCATACTAATTTACAACTCAGTAATACAATACACTACCATTTAAAAATTACATGAAACAGTGGACTCATCAGCTTCACGTTTCTCTTCTGCTAGTGTCTCTTAATTAAAGTAAGTAAGCAAAGTAAAGTTGCCATTGTCCCAGATGACTATCGGCTGCTTTTCTCTTTGAGGGGGAGAACTAACTGGTCGTGATTTAACCTGAGGGTCACCATACCTCAGGAGAGGGGCAAGTTTGAGAAGGCGGGGTTTGAGATGCTGAAAGATGCCCTTGTACGAATGGGATATGACGCTCGACTCATCGATCAACAGTTCCAACGCGCCTCAGCAAAAAACCGCACCGACCTCCTCAGAAGACAAACACGGGACACAACCGACAGAGTACTCTTCGTCATCCAATACTTTCCCAGAGCGGAGAAACAACGACATCTTCTTCGCAGCCTTCAACACATCATCGATGAAGATGAACATCTTGTCAAGGTCATCCCCACACCCTCACTACTTGCCTTCAAACAACCGCGCAATCTCAAACAAACCATTGTTTGCAGCAAACTACCCAGCCTTCAGAACAGAGACCACGACACCACACAACCCTGCCATGGCAATCTCTGCAAGACATGCCAGATCATCAACATGGATACCACCATTACACGTGAGTACACCACCCACCAGGTACGCGGTACATACTCGTGCGATTCGGCCAATGTTGTCTACCTCATACGCTGCAGGAAAGGATGTCCCAAAGCGTAGTACATTGGCGAGACCATGCAGACGCTGCGACAATGAATGAACGGACATCGCGCAACAATCACCAGGCAGGAATGTTCCCTTCCAGTCGGGGAACACTTCAGCAGTCAAGGGCATTCAGCCTCTGATCTCCGGGTAAGCGTTCTCCAAGGCGGCTTTCAGGACGCGCGACAACGCAAAATCGCTGAGCAGAAACTTATAGCCAAGTTCGCACACATGAGTGCGGCCTGAACCGGGACCTGGGATTCATGTTGCATTACATTCATCCCCCACCATCTGGCCTGCGCTTGCGAAACCCGACCAACTGTCCTGGCTTGAGACAATTCACACCTCTTTAACCTGGGGTTACCCCTATCTCTGCATCTGTAAAGATTTAATTACCCGCAAATGCTCGCATTCTAAGCATTGTCTGGCATCTTTGACTTTGTCTATATATATGTTTCTGGAACATACCTCTTCATTCACCTGAGGAAGGAGCAGTGCTCCGAAAGCTAGTGTTTGAAACAAACCTGTTGGACTTTAACCTGGTGTTGTAAGACATCTTACTGTGCTCACCCCAGTCCCACGCCGGCATCTCCACATCATATTATTTTGAAGTTTTTGCTTTCATTCTTCAGTGTCTCAAGGACATTTCAATGTACGCAGAAAAGTTTTTTGATATAATTTTGTGCAAATGTACCAAATGAGTTCTTAAATTAAAAAAACAGTGCTTCGTATATCTTTTCAACCTGATGGAGACCTTACCTATGAGTGAGACTTCAGGGGAATTTTACTATTACTGATGATATGCATAAAGCAGTTATGTTCATAATGTTATGCACAACCTCCAACCACTAGGTGGCAGTGTTAACCCACCATGTGACTCTGGTTCTGGGAAATGGGAGTAGATTGTGCAAAAAGACAGATATATTTTGCAATAGCTCTACAATAGTTAAATCGTGTTGGTAGTTCATTATTTTATTTATCATTTACTTCAGCCAGTCTACAGTACGTGACAGCTTTCAATTCCAAATTTATTGAGTGACTTTAAATTTCACTAGCTGCCATGTTCCTCGAGCATTAAATTGGGCTGTATAGATTACTAGTCCAGTGACATTATACTATGCCACTCTCCATGCCCCCCCCAAAAAAAAATTAGCCCAAAGCAAAAGGAGCAGAGTACTGCAAAGACAATTGTACAGATAAACTATGCCCTTAAGTTATTTCTAAACATAACATCCTAGACAGTGGAGTTGTTCAAAACATAATAAGGTACCTGAGCAAAAATAGTCTGGCAGAATCAGAGCAATTAGGCGACTAATCAAGAAATGCCAGGCTTAAACTACAATCTATTATGTATTAAAAGGCTTGTGCTCTGCACACATATTTACACATATTTATATTATTCTAGCTTCATGCCTTGCGACAATTTTCTGTCACGTTTTTGTAAAAGAAAATCACTATGACATCTTGTCTGAATTCCCAACAGTCTTAAATTGAAATTCAGTGCAAGTCCAATATTTATAACAACGAGACTTTTGTGGACAATGGCAAACATCTTTGATCAAGGTACCCATAAGCAATTATTATTTTCCTTCAAACCCCAAGCAAAGATGTCACAATGAAGAACATCCAATTATCATGACTTGAAGTCTGCATCCATTCAGGAAGTCAGAATAGGCTAGATTGTTAATAAGACCGGCACATCGTAACCTATTAAAGTGTCCAAGTATGCTGAGGGCAATTACTCTGACTTTGCGAAACAGAAAAATCAGATTATTTTTGAACAAAGTGGTTGAGGGGAGGTCAAAGTGTTGACCAGATAGCAGGCCATTGCGACTCAGGTATTGCAATTGCTTCAATGTAGTTCAGGCCTACCTTTAATGAAAGCTTGTGAAGAAGCCAGATATGTTCTGCTGTGCTCTAAGATGACAATCAATATAATCATCCTAAGTAACCGCCGAGAATTATCTTCCTTGAATTCACAATCCCAATGCCAGCATTGCTCATTGACATAAGCTAGAACTGCTGTCACAGTTCCCAACCATCAAATGATCCTCACATCCTACTTGATTTGTTGACATTTAAAGTGCATGACAGAATTTTTTAAGTGAAAAAATATCTCAGGATTAATTTTCTCATCTCACAATCATTGAATGATAGTACGATATATAAAATGTTCCACCAGACTTTGATATATAAAATTCATTGGTGGCTTATTCTTTGAAAGTTGAAGTTTCATCTCCAAATATAATTATTATGTTAATTGCCAATTATGTAATATTCTTTCATTCTTAGTTCTTGTATGAAGAGTTATTTCTTGTCAAATCAAATTCTAATCCAGTACACATTTTCGAAGCATGCTTTATTATATTCACATGAAATTTTGCATTAACCTTAGAAATTCATAGGATTGTTCTAAACATTGGGTGGAGATCTCCCATACCGCGGCCTAGAGGGTCAATGGTGGGTGAGAGAATTCACTGGGAGGTCCAAAAATCAGTTACACGCTGGCATGAATTTCAGATTTGCAGCCCCATTACATTAGATTAATTGAACAGGATGAGATCAGCCATGATCGAATGGTGGAGCAGACTCAATGGGCCAAATGGCCTAATTCTGCTCCTATTATGAACAATCAAAATGAATGTTATTTGTTATGCTTACAGGTCCAACTGTTTGTTTCTCAATCAGTTTAATTGACACATTTCAGTGCTGAATCTCCATCCAGATGACTGTGTAAGTTTTGAAGGCTGCAATTGAACTTCACATAGATCTAAAAATCATAGAATCCTTAGAATCCATACAATTTAGAAAGAGGCCGTTTGGCCCATTGAGTCTGCTCTGACCCTCCAAAAGAACACCCTACCTAGGCCCAATCCCCCCGCTCTATCCCCATAGCCCCACCTAACCTTTGGACACTTAGGGGAAATTTAGCATGGCCAATCCACCTAATCTGCACATCTTTGGACAGTGGGAAGAAACCGGATCAGCAAGAGGAAACCCACGTAAACACGGGGAGAATGTGCAAACTCCACAGTCACCTGAGGTCAGATTCAAACTCCAGTTTCTGGCTCTGTGATGCAGCAGTGCTAACCACCGTGCCTGATTGGCTCAGATATTAATCTCCAGCTAGATTTATTTAACACATTTATTTATCTATAATTTACTTTGAGTTGAACTTGAGATTTCTTAACAATCTACTTTTTAATTTATTGCTCACCAGTTTATGGGTAACTCAGAATCTTGTTTAAATGTGATCCCAAGGGAAAATCTTTTCATATAGGAATTACAATCAAAAGCAGGTAATCAGTACATAAATCAATGCCTTTTTTATCTATACATTCAAATCCAGAGGCTTTTGTTTAAAAACAAATACAGAATAGATTATTGAAATGTGTTAGCCCAACTTGAAAACTATTTCCGATTTATTTACTGACCACACTCGTGGACAACTGAAGCTAGTCTCAATGCATTGGGAATTTTGTGAGGAAACCCGGATGTGAACAAGTGGATCTAAATTTCCAATCTCATCTTATCTATCCCAATTAATTTTGACTTCTGGATTTCACATCTTCCAGCTGCCCAACGATGTCATCTCAGCTCTACTTAAAGTCACAGTCCACAAAGGTATATTGGAAGTGTTCAGGGTGAATGGTTGATACAGACAAGTTCAGGAGACCTACGTTTAATACTGTGTGTAATCAGAAACAGGATGAGGAGGGATATACTAGTTACCAATAATGGGAGGACAAAACCCGCTGTCATCGACAAGAAAGGAGTGGTTGGAAGGTAGCTGAGGAGCATCATGCCTTGGTCATGTATGTGATGTAGAAAGCAGTTTAATGACCGAACCAGACCGGTAAAAGTGAGTGTGCATTTGCTTAATCCTGTGTCCTTTCATTCTATTGGTTGTGATTACTAGATGATTGCTGAGACATTGGTATGTCTAATAATTAACTGGTTTATTGGATATAACAGAACTATATACAGATTCTTGACTGGGTTTTTCCTCTTGACTCTTGGTCATATGTTTCTTACATCATTATGTTGCCGCAGTCCCACGCATTATCCCTTTCAAATCAATCACCCTACTATTACATCTCCCCTCAAGTCTTTGCCAACATATATATTTTATATTTATATTTTTACACTATCCATCTCCTCGCCCAGGTCTCTGGCTTCGTAGATTCAATCTGTCAGGAGGCTTCATGACTCTCCCTGATTGTGTTCCTGTCAGACTCTTTTTAAAATAAATTTAGAGTGCCCAATTATTATTTTTAAAATGTTTTTTTTTTCAATTAAGAGGCAATTTAGCATGGTCAATCTACATATCCTGCACATCTTTGGGTTGTGGGGGTGAACTCCATGCAGTCACGGGGAGAATGTGCAAACTCCACATGGACAGTGACCCAGGCCAGGATTCGAACCCGGGTCCTCAGCGTCGCAGACCCAGTGCTAACCACTGTGCCACTTGCCGCCCCCTGTTCCTGTCAGACTTGATAGATCAGTGGTTGCTCTTTGGACTTCTTTTCTTTGTCTTGGTTGGTCTTTGTTGAGAGTTGCAGTATCTGAAACCTGTCAGTTTTTTACTAACTTTGAGGAATCTGCTCCTTCTCACGGTACTTTCTGAAGAATGCACTAAATAGGATCACTGTGATTGGCATCCCTTTGGACAATTACTCATTCCTGCTTTGATGAACCTAGATTTCATTATTTCCCTTCTCTCTTTGCTGTTAAACATTTCTCAATCAATTATTGTTCTCTCCCCGAATGGCTTTTGTAGATTTATCCACCTTTGTGTTTCACATGTTCTCTACCCTTGTCTGTTGAGTTCACCCTGGTTCCTTTGGATAACATTATCCATGTTTGTCGACTTCTGGAATGATGATTCCTTGTCTCCTCTCATTCGTGAACTCTTTAATAATCTTGGTCCGTTAACTCTGGAAATAATTTCTCAGGTAGAATGTGAAGCTGTGAAGAAGTCACTAGATTAGTATCTTGCTCTCTCTCAAATTCCATTAGCCCTGGCGGAACACTAAGGTCAGTGTCTTCCAACATGTGTCTAGTTCTATGTCTAGTTCTGGACTTCTTTGAGTGCTAGTATCCTTGACAACCACTTTTGGAGGATGGATAGGTGCAGATGTACTTTCTAGAATTTGTTGGGCATGGTATTGCAACAATGTATTCCGTCACTTGACGTATCTTAGCAGAACCACAAAAAACTGTTTCATACTTAAGTACTATGGTCTAAATGGTTCACTATGCCTTTGCTGAGGATAAGTTCACTCACTCTGTCCTGGACCTTTTCATGGAAAAGGGCTGGATTATCAATCTTTTTGAAGTGTGTGAAAAGATCAGCGCTAAGTCTCAAACCTTGGCCGGGATTCTCCCCTACCCGGCGGGACGGGGGGTCCCGGCGTGATGAAGTGGCGTGAAGCACTCCGGTGTCGGGCCGCCCCAAAAGTGCGGAAGCCTCCGCACCTTTAGGCGCCAAGACCTCACATTGAGGGGCTAGGCCCGCGCCGGAGTGGTTGACGCTCCGGCAGCCGGCGGGAACGGCCTTTGGCGCCCCGCCAGCCGGGGCCGAAGGGACTTCGCCGGCCGGCAGAAGTCCGCGCATGCGCCGGGGCGTCAGCGGCTGCTGACATCATCCCCGCGCATGCGCAGGGGAGGGGGTCACTTCCGCCTCCGCCATGGTGAAGACCATGGCGAACGCGGAAAGAAAGGATTGCCCCCATGGCACAGGTGCGCCCGCCGATCGGTGGGCCCCGATCGCGGAGGCACCCCCGGGTCCAGATTGCCCCGCACCCCCCCCCCCCCCCCCCAGGATGCCGGAGCCCGCCCGCGCCGCCTGCTCCTGCCAGTAAGGTAGGTGGTTTGATCCACGCCGGCGGGAGAGGCTTGACAGCGGCGGGACTTCAGCCCATCGCAGGCCGGAGAATCGCCGGGGGGGGGTCCCACCGACCGGCGCAGCATGCGATTCCCGCACCCGCCAAATCTCTGGAGGTGGAGTATTCGGGACATGATGGGGGCGGGATTGACGCCGGCCCCTGGCGATTCTCCGACCCGGCAGGGGGTCAGAGAATCCCGCCCCAGATCTTCAGTGTAGTTGGATAGTTTCAGAGTTTAATTTTGATGTTGTAATTAGATGTCTATTGATTGATATAATCCATTGTCATGAAGAGGTTGAAGACTACACAGGCCAAGGTTTATGCTCTGGGGACATGGGGTCAAATCCCACCTTGGTAGCTGATGGAAATTAAATACCAATTAATAAACCTGAAAAACTGGCCGGAAATCTCCGACAGTTCTTACCGGCCAGATCTTTCGGTTTAACCGGCAGCGAATTGAATCCCTGCTTGAGTTTCCTGGTGGTGGCCGTGGAGGACTGCATAAAATGGGAAACCCCCGTTGACAGTGATGGGATCAGAAGATCAGAAGATCCCGCCACCGGCCAATGGCAGGCTGCACCCCACCGCCGTGAAACACACCACGGACGGGCATGTAAAATTCATTGTTTTAAGATAGCCATCATCAATTGTTGCAAAAATACATCCAGTTCACAAATGTCCTTTTGTAATGTTCTTGTTGGATTGCCTGATTTATATTACAAGAACACTTGTAGCTAAAGCTATAAATGATTTATTCACATTAACTGTGGGTAAACTATATACAAAACAACAGATGAATAACATATGATCATGTACAAGCAACCTCTCTCCAGCTTCCTACAGCCAGTCTGAGCCCTGTGATGATATGCATAAGCAATCATGTATATAGTGATATACAAGACCTCCAACCAGCAGGTGGCAGTAGAGAACAACCACGTGACACTTTTACCTCAGGGAGTTGATAGAGGATTTTCGGAGTGGATAGTCACAATTTGTAGCAGCTCTTAAATTATTTATAATACTGTAGTTAGTAGTATTTTGATAATATTCTTATGTTATCTAACCCATGTAATTGTTCAACAATAAAACATGAAAATAGTCAAGAACTAGACATTCTATAGTGCACTTATTCCGATCCTCCATGTACCAGAACTTAACAGGCCCCAGCCCACCAGTGCAAAAGGTAAGACTGAAGCACTGGCCACCATCTTCAGCCAGAAGTGCCGAATAGATGATCCATCCTCAGCTCCCAACCTCACAGATGCCAGTTTTTGCCCAAATGTTTTCACTCTATCTGATATTAAGTAATGGCTGAAGACTCTGGATACTGCAAATGCCATGAGCCCTGATAATAGTAATAGTCCTGAAGATTTTTTTCCAAACCTGGCTGCATCTCAAACCAACAATTCCATTACAGCTAAAATGCTGTACCTAACTGGCAAGATGTGTGTCCAGTCGACAAAAAACAGGAGAAATCCAACAAGGCCAATTATTGCCAAAAAAGAGAGACCATATACAATATAGAACATAGAACAGTACAGCATAGAACAAGCCCTTCGGCCCTCGATGTTGTGCCGAGCAATGATCACCCTACTTAAACCCACGTAACCCGTATACCCGTAACCCAACAATCCCCCCATTAACCTTACACTACGGGCAATTTAACATGGCCAATCCACCTAACCCGCACATCTTTGGACTGTGGGAGGAAACCGGAGCACCCGGAGGAAACCCACGCACACACGGGGAGGACGTGCAGACTCCACACAGACAGTGACCCAGCCGGGAATCGAACCTGGGACCCTGGAGCTGGGAAGCATTGATGCTAACCACCATGCTACCGTGAGGCCCTATGTATATAAGATCATATACATAGAATACATAGTCTACTCACAATCATCAGCAAAATATGGAAGGTGTAACCAACAGTGCTATCACATGGCACTAACTTAGCAATTATGGGCTCACTTATGCTCAGTTTGGATTCCACCAAGGACACTCAGCTCCTGACCTCATTACAGTCTTCATTCAAACATGGACAAAAGAGCTGAACTCCAGAGGTGAGACGAGAGTCGCTGCCCTTGGTGTCAAGGCAGCATTTAACTGAGTGTGGCATCAAGGAGCCCGAGCAAAATTGGGGTCAATGGGAATTAGGAAAAATCATCACATTCAATACCCTGATTCCGCCTTCCACCCATATCCTCTGATCCCTTTAGCCCCAAGAGCTATATCTAATCATAGAATCATAGAATTTACAGTGCAGAAGGAGTCCATTCAGCCCATCGAGTTTGCATCGGTCATGGAACAAGCACTGCACTTAAGCCCACACTTCCAACCTAACCCTGTAACCCAGTAATCCCACCTAACCTTTTTGGACACTAAGGGTAATTTAGCATGGTCAATCCACCTAATCTGCACATCTTTGGACTGTGGGAGGAAACCGGAGCACTGAGCGAAACCTACGCAGACACAGGGAGAACGTGCAGACTTTTCACAAACAGTGACCCAAGCCAAGAATCAAACCTGGGACTCTGGAGCTTTGAAGCAACTGTGCTAACCGCTGTGCTACCGTGCTGCCCTCAAATTCCTTCTTGAAATTACACAACGTTTTGGCTTCAATTACTTTCTGTGATAGCGTGTTCCACAGATTCACCATTCTCTGGGTGAAGAAATTTCTCCTCAACTGAGTCCAAAACGGTTTACCCCTTACCCTCAAACTATGACCCCCTAGGTCTAGACCCCGCCACCATCGGGAACAACTTTTCTGAATCTACCCTGTCTAATCCTGTTAGAATTTTGTAAGTTTCTCAGAGGTCCCCTCTCACTCTTCTAAACTCCAATGAATATAATCCTAAACTGATTTAGTCTCTTCTCATATGACAGTTCCGCCATCCCAGGAATCAGCCTGGTAAACTTTTGCTGCACTCCCTTTATAGCAAGGACATTCTTCCTCAGATAAGGACACCAAAACTGCACACAGTATCCCAGGTGTGGCCTCACCAGTGTCCTATACAATTGCAGTTAAACATCTCTATTCATATATTCAAATCCTCTTGCTATGAAGGTCAACATACCATTTGCCTTCTTTACTGCCTGCTGTACCTGCACGCTTACTTTCAGTGACTGATGCACAATGACACCAAGGTCTTGCTGAGTATCCACCTCTCTCAATTTACACCCATTCAAATAACAATCTGCCTGCCTATTTTTGCTACCGTAGTGGATAACCTCACATTAACTACATTGTACTCATTATACTGCATCTGTCATGCATGTGCTCACTCACTCAGCCTGTCCAAATCCCGCTGAAACATCTCTGCATCCTCCTCATAGCTCACCCTCCCACCCAACTTTGCATCATCTGCAAATTTGGAGATGATACATTTCGTTCCCTCATCCAAATCATTACTATACCATGTGAACAGTTGGGGTCCTAGCACAGATCCCTGCGATACCTCACTAGTCACTGCCTGCCAATCAGAAAAATACTCATTTATTCCAACTTTTTGCTTCCTGCCTGCTAACCAGCTTTTTATCCATGCACTTTAACTTTACATATCAATCTGCTATGTGAGACCTTGTCGAAAGTCTAAATACACCACATCCACCGGTTCTCCCTGATCAACTCTACTTGTCACATCTTCAAAGAATTCTGGTTGATTTGTCAAGCGTGATTTTCCTTTCATAAATCCATGCTGACTTTGTCTGATTCCACCACTGTTTTCCAAATGCTGTGCTATGAAATTCTTGATATTGGACTCCAGCAACTTTCCTACTACCAACATTAGGTTCACTGATCTATAGTTCCCTGTTTTATCTCGACCTCACTTTCTGAAGAGCGGGATTACATTCACTACCCTCCAACCTGTATGAACCATCCAGAGTCCAAAGAATTTTGGAAAATGACTATTTCTCGGGCCACTTCCTTAAGTACTCTGGGATGAAGATTATCAGGCCCTGGAGATTTATCTGCCTTCAATCCCACTAATTTCTCCAAAACCATTTCTTTACTAATACTAATTTCTTCAGCTCCTCACTAAAACTTGTGCTTCTCAGAACTTCTGGTACAATATTCATGTCTTTTGTTGTGAAGACAAAAGCAAAGTAAAAATTTAGTTCCTCATCCATTTCTTTGTTCCCTGTTATGAATTTCCTCGTTGCTGACTGTAAAGGGCTTACAAAAGTTTTTATTAATTTTATTCACTTTACATACCTACAGAAACTTTTACAGTCAGTTTTTAGGTTCCTCCTAGTATTGATTGGCAGCAGGCAGAACTTCAGTCCACCCTTAGAAGGAAGTCCCACTTGGAAACATGTCAGCCAATAAGATTAGATTGGCTGACAGCTCTTCAGCCCATCCAGGCACATCGCTGCAATGCCCAGAAGAGGTGCTGCAGTGCTGCATCTCAGCCTATGTTGTGGGGTCACACATGAGATATGTCCCAGGAATTCGGGAGCAGTAAAGGATGGGATTCCCTGGTGTGGTTCAGATAGGGGCAATCTCAGTGTCGGACGGTAGGCCAGAGGAGTGCAGGGAGGGCCAGAGCTCTCTGGTGCTGGAGAGGAGGGTGGCCCAAATCTGAGGGGCCTTCAAATTGAGGCATTCCTCACTCTTCCTGTGAGAGATTTGTTTCTTTTTCGATTCTGAGCTGCGCCGACCAGGCTACAAATTGAGGCCGGGCGAAAAAAGGTCCATAAGTGGCTACTAAGTGGATACTTCAGGGCCTTAATAATAATGATAATCTTTATTAGTGTCACAAGTAGGCTTACATTAACACTGTGATGAAGTTACTGTGAAAATCTCCCAGTCGCCACACTCAGACGCCTATTTGGGTACACTGAGGGAGAATTCAGAATGTCCAATTCACCAAACAAGCTCGTCTTTTTGAGACTTGTGGGAGGAAACTGGAGCACCCGGAGGAAACCCATGCAGACACGGGGAGAATGTGAAGACTCCACACAGACAGTGTCCCAAGCAGGAATCGATCCTGGCACCCTGGCAAGGGCGGATTTCCCACCTGAGGCCCTGCCTGCCCCTTCATGAAATTACATCTGGGTCAGGGTGGACACAATCACGAATGGAATACTGCAAAGTGTCTTCAACTTCATCCCAAGAGATTAAAACAAGCCAGTTTAGAGTAGCAAAACTTTAGTTATGTACAGCACAATAAACTTTATTTCATCTGCAAAGTCGTCATTGGTTATATTATGGGCTGGGGGAAGGGGGTTGCAGCAGGGCAGTGGTCATCTGTTTTGTCTTTTAAATTAGCTATCCGTTTACACTTGACATTTTTTTCTGATTGATGGCCAAATCAGTGACCTCAATTTCTGAATGATAGGTATTCGCAACGGCCAGAGGACAACCTGTGCAATCACTGATGAGATTCTTATTGAAGTATATAGGATCCTGAGGGGGCTTGACAGAATGGATGTTGAAAGGATTTTTCTTCTTTTGACAAGACTGGAACAAGTGACACAGTTTAAGAATAAGGGATTTTGCATTTAAGATGGAGGTGTGGAGAATTGTTTTTTCTGTCAGAGGATCGTGTGTCTGTGGAACCCTCTTCCTCAGGGAACAGTGGAGGCACGGTGGTTGGATATTTTTAAGGCAGAGGTAGATAGATTCTTTGATGCCAAGTAAATCAAGGTTATCGGGGCAGGCAGAATGTGGAGTTGACTTCACAATCAGATCAGCCATGCTCTTACTGAATAATGGAACAAGCTTGATGGGCTGAATGATTTACTCCTGCTCCTAATTTGCATGTTCATATGTAATGCGGTGTCTTGATAGGCTCAGCAAGGTTAATAAGCAAAATTACAATGATATAACTTTTGTGTGACACAGGGATCAGACCTGGGCCCTCAACCTTTTGTAATTTATATGAATGACTTGGATGAAGGGACAGAAGGTATGGTTGCTAAATCTGATGATGACACAAAGATAGGTAGGAACCTAAGTTGTGAAGAGGACACAAGAGGCTACAAAGGGACATAGATATGTTAAGTGAGTGAGCAAACACCTGGAAAATGGCGTATAACGTGGGAAACCGTGGCAAACACGGGCTCAAAATGTGCAATTGTCAATTTTAGCAGGAAGAATAAAAAAGAAACGTATTATCTAAATAGTGAGAGGTTGCAGAACTCTGAGATTCAGAGGAATTTGGTGTCCTAGTGCATGAATCACAAAGGTTAGTACGCAGGTACAGTAATTAATTAGGAAAACTATTAGAATGTTGTCACTTATTGTGAGAGGAATTGAATACAAAATTACGAAGGCTATGCTTCAGTTGTATGGGACATGGGTGAAACATGGCATATCTGCAGTACTGTGTACAGTGCTGGTTTGCTTATTCAAGGAAATTTGTAAATATCTTGGAAGCAGTTAAGAGAAGGTTTACTAAACTAATACCAGGAATGGACAAGTGATCTTATTAAGAATTTAATACAAGCTAGGCTTGTATCCACTGGAATTTAGAAGAGTAAGTTGCAACTTTATTGAAACACCCCTGAGGGGCCTTGACAGGGTGGATACTGAGAGGATGTTTGCTCTTGTGGGAGAATCTAGAACTCGGTCTCACTATTTAAGACAGAGATTAGGAGAAATGTTTTCTCAGAGAGAATGGTGAGGTCTGGAATTCTCTTCCTCAAAGGGTGGTGGAAGCAGGGTCATTGAATTTTTTCAAGGCAAAGGTAGGTTCTTGATAAACAAGGGGGTGAAAGGTTACTCGGGGATAGGCAGGAGGTTATAGTCAGATCGGTCATGATCTTATTCAATAGCGGATCAGACTTGAAGGGCTAAGTGGTCCACTCCTGCTCCTGGTTTATGTGGTTTTCTTTTAATTTGTATTAATTTTAGTCCAGCTGAGAAGACAGTTAATGAATCCATTCAACTAAATTCTCCTGGTCCTTTGCCTGGTTTTATTGAATGGGCTGGATGTCGGAAATATCAGGCAGCGCAGATTGCTCTCCGATTATTAAACCCAGGATAATTTTACAACCATTACATTGAAGAAGAAATTCCCTTGCTGGTATGCATTATTCCCTACCCAATTTTCCTGCAATTGCTGTCACCAGGTTTTCCAATACATCCACTTAATATGGGCAGGACCATTTACTGCATTGTTTCATGTTGCTGCCTGAAAATTATTTTTAAAACTAAAAGCGATATAGTTGAATTAGAATAATGAACTTGTGGTCATGCATAAGGTTATAATTGAATAGAATCATTTAATTGAAAGCTTTGTCCTGCAATCCTGTCTTTTAAATTAAATGTCTTGTCTTCAATTACATCCTTCTAGATGTGTTTGCATGCATTATTGCTTAATTAGTTAATCCGTAGGGTTCATCATTGATTTGACACATCTCCGCTGATGAATATAGTCAATAACATGGTTAAGAAAATAGAAGAATTTCAAAATTATGTCCATTTGGATTTGATACAGTTATTATGAGATATAAAGGTCATCACTAGACCAAAAATGTTACAATAATGCTCTGACACTAAGCGTTTGACAGGAAAATTCAATTAAAGGCATTATTAACAATTATGGAGGTGCAGTAGGTTATGATCTGGAGAGCATGTACCCAAACAACTGCCTACTTGTGTTGTTCAATAAACCATGGGCTCACTTATGTTGGAAAATAGTTCCTTAAAGGTAAGTTTTCTTTCACTCCCCATGACTGTCATTGCATTAATTCTGGAGCACAAACAACATTTTTTTTTTTGTTTCAGCTCGCGACCTCTTTTAATTTCCTGGTCTAGAAATTATCTTGCCCCAGCCTGATCTGAGGGGCCCGAAAATCAAAAGAAATCGTTCCTGGGAACACCAGCTCAGGCCATGTCTTCACAGGTAGCTGTCCCTCAGCTAAGTGCCTGGAAGGATGGGTGATCTTTATTCCTGTCCAAACACTGCCAGATTAAATGCAAAATGCCTTCATGGGATAGGAGATCCGGAATTTCTTTGTAGATTTTCCCAAATCCCCCACCAAAGCCCCCAGAGAAACAAAGTTAACCTTGATTTTTTTTTGTCCTTTATCCCATGTCCTCAGAAGGTTCCACCTTAAATGAATGCAAACATTCTTCTCATCCAATTTTATTATTTTTCTCGCTGCAAAACTTGATTTGTTGCAAAATAATAAACTTATTTTTTTCACGTTTCTTTCCAAAATGTTTTCAAAAGAAATGCTACATTTGCACTGTTATTATAATACATTTATTGTGTGGCTTTTCCAGACATATTTATAAAAAAAAACACAGCCCAGAGTCTGAGGAGTATGAATTTTTCATTTTTCTTTCAGTATTTCCTGAACATTTTTTAACATGTTTTCTCTATTTATGCATTTACCTAAAACATATTGATTATTTATGTGGCACATGATAGCCCATATGGGCTAATCATCTCTGAACAATCTTAAGCTGAAAGCAAGGTCGTCACTTTACTGGGCATTACAAATAGTTTATCTCATGAGAAAGAGTATCATTGACGATGTTTTATTCAACCTGCCACACTTTGCTTGAATTAAACTCTACCCTACATTATACACAGTTGCCTATCCAGATAGCCTCAAAGACACATAAGGATAAAGTTTAGTGGTGCTTCATTGCCGGGAAGGATTCTAGCTTGACAGGATAATTAGGCACAGAGGTCAGGCTACCCAATTTGTTGTGCTTCCAATTTAGCTAGTCATTAAAAGAGTGTGCTCACCTCTGTGTTTAATTTTCCAATCCCTGCTGCTGTCAAGAAAATCTCCTGATTGAAGTTGGAGCCTTGAAAAATTTGCCCTGTGGCGCCTTCGCTGTAACGGCATACAAATCGATGTACTGCATCCTCTACTTACAGTAGAGTTAACATAGATCGGTGATATATTGGATTGTGGAATATTTAAAATGTTATATAAAGTCTTCTTGAACAGTGCTTTATCAGGTCTCATAGGTTAATTAATCGGCAATTCCCAGTTTTATGTCTCATCTATTTTCTGGACACAAAATAGTTCGCAAATCATGCCTCACCTTCTGAGATTTTTGAAAAGGTAAACAATCAAAAGAATGAGATACATCAATGTTTAAATATTCATTTGTAAAACAAATGGATATCCATCTTCATTATTACCGCATGCTGAATCAAACGGAAAATGCATTCTGTCAATCGAACAAATGAGTAATGTGGTTTATGAATTTCAGTGCCTACCTGACACCGCAGTGGCGTGCAGAGGTCTGGTGATGCCCGGGGCAAATCTTGATTGTATGCCCCAAAGACTCAAGTATAAGGACTAATATACTGAGAAATATTATGAGAAAGGAAAACATTTTGAATATAACTTCCCGTACCAGCCTCCTGAACAGGCGCCGGAATGTGGCGACTAGGGGCTTTTCACAGTAACTTCAGTGAAGCCTACTTGTGACAATAAGTGATTTTCATTTCAATGTAGATGATGTTCTAAACCGCTGTGTGCAGAGAGCAGTGAATGGTCTCTCCCCAGTGTGAACTCGCTGGTGTCTCAGCAGTTGGAGTGAATGACTGAATCCCTTACCACACAGAGGGCAGGTCAATGGCTTCTCACCTGTATGAACTCACTGATGTCTCAGCAGGATGGATGGCTGAGTGAATCCCCTCCCACACACACTGCAGGTGAACGGCCTCTTCCCGGAGTGAACTCTCTGGTGTGTCAGCAGGTTGGTTAATTGAGAGAATCTCTTCCCACACACAGAGCAGGTGAACAGCCTCTCCCCAGAGTGAACTCGCTGGTGTGTCAGCAGTTAGGGTGAATGACTGAATCCCTAATCACACTCAGAACTGAGGGAGTGCTGCACTGTCAGAACAGCCTTCTTTCAAATAAGTTGTTAAACTGAGGCTCTGTCTGTCCCTATTAGGTGGATGTTGAAGATCCCACAGCCACTATTTTGAAGAAGAGCAGGGGAGTTACCCCCGTGTCCTGGTCAATACTAGGGGCTTTTCACAGTAACTTCATTTGAAGCCTACTTATGAAATGAAAATCGCTTATTGTCACATTCCGCATTCGCCACATTCCAGCGCCTGTTTGGGGAGGCTGTTACAGGAATCGAATCGTGCTGCTGGCTTGCCTTGGTCTGCTTTCAAAGCCAGCAATGTAGCCCTGTGCTAAACAGCCCCTGACAATAAGCGATTTTCATTTCATTTCATGTGTCAAACTGAGGGAGCAAAGGATGTCAATATTTTTAAGAGAGAGACCTGGGCCAAGCTTTCCAGAGTCTGAACCCTCCCTGGATTCACTTCCTTTCCCTTCAGTTGCTGCAAGTGACCAATTGATGGTCAGAATGAAAAAAGAAATGGAAAGGGGGAGAAAAGAAAGTGTTTTACTCACAGATGTTGGAGACAGGAGGAAGATTCCGTCGGTGTGAAAGCTCAATTATCACTCACACAAAGCCCGCGCTCTGATTGGCTGGAGAACCACAGTCCCTCCGGTCCTCAATCTTTTTTCATTGGTCAACATCTCAGCATGCAGATCAGGGGGCGGGGCCTTTCCCTGCATGTGAGGAGCTCCCCCTCCCTTGGACATGCGCAGTCCCGGGCCGCCCGCCCGCGCGGCAGATAGAGCGGTTTCCCCACCGCGGGGGAGTCTGGGAGCACAGTCACCTCACCCGGACACAAGGTACATGTCGGTAGTCACTGGATTTGATTGTGACGCCGCCCCCCCCCCCCCCCCCCCCTTAGCAAAACAATTTGTTAAATTCAGGTGGAAAAATTTAGGCATCTGGGTGACATTGGGGAGAGCAATAGCCTCTGATTGATGCCCCCATCCAATGGATTCCCGGGGCCAACGCACCGTCGGCCCCCCCCTCTGCACGCCACTGCTGACACCAAGTATGTTGGCCTTACACCCCAAAGACTGGCAGATCATATCAAACTGCATATCCCAGCCAATGTGTTTGCAATGTTCATGGTACAGGTCAGAACCAACCAGCCTATGTTTGCAAACCTTCTCCTATGGCCACATCCTTTGGTTTTAAAATACAAAATCTTTGGTAATTTAATCTCACCTGTTCTCCACCCTATCACAGATTTTTCCTTCTGTTCTCTTCTCAGCCTCTCGCCATTCGCTTGCTCTACACCTATTCCATTTCTGTCTCCCCTGTTTTGATGGAATGTCATGTGTTTGGCTGGATTTTAAGAGGTTTGTGCTCCCTTCCTGGCTTAAATGTTGGTGGGAGCTGACATGGCAGAAGAATGGGTGCCCTACAGCAATTGTTATTAATAGACTTGTTCCCCTCAGGAACAGGAAGTCCTGCATCAGAGAGATGCCAACCCAATCAGAGAGTTGTAGCTCTTCAGAAAAGTGGTGGCCACTGATCTTGGGGAATTTAGGAGATGTTCTGCACTGTATTGTGACTTTGTAAGTATTTAGGGGTCTCATTGGGCCTCAGTGAGGGAGATGGTGGGCCGAGGTTACAGAGGCCCTGGGGGAGGACGACACCTTTGTGGGATGTGGGAGGGGCTTCTGATGGGCCCAGGGGCTCTTTAAGGAGGGGTCCTCTGCCTGCCCCAAGCCAGTCATTGACTTTAGGAAGTGTAGTGGAGAACATGCCCCTGTCTGCATCAATGGGAACGAAGTAGAAAGGGTCGAGAGCTTCAAGTTTATAGGTGTACAGATCACCAACAGCCTGTCTTGGTCCCCCATGCCGACACTATAGTTAAGAAAACCAACCAACGACTCTAGGTTCTCGGAAGACTGAGGAAATTTGGCATGTCAGTTACGACGCTCACCAACTTCTGCAGATGAACCATAGAAAGCATTCTTTCTGGTTGTGTCACAGTGCGGTAGTATGACTAGGGGTATTAATGTACCTTAGAAGTGAGCTGCTATTGGTGCAGAGGACTCGCTGCCCATTGGCCTGGGTAAGTCATGTGCTTCTCAGCCGATTGGCTGAGAGGTAGGTAACTCCGCCTACAATGCGGGATATAAGAACCCGTGCTTCCCGGCAGTCAACCATTCTTCTGTACGTCTGCTGCCGGGCACACATCTTGTGCATTAAAGCCTATCGTTTGGATCTCATCTTCGTCTCGTGTCCAATTGATATTTTTCATATTTTTAACAATCTCCATTAGGTCATCCCTCAGCCTCTTCTTTCCTGAAACGAGCCCAAGCCTGTTAAATATTTCCTGATAAATATGTCCCTCAGTTCTCTTACCCTCCTTGTAAAACTTTCACTTTCCCTTTTACAGACAGACAAAGGTTTTAGCTGTAACCTCTGACCCCTTTTCTCTCATTGCCCAAACCTAGGAAAGGGAGATGATATGAAAGTGGACCCAAGAGTGTGAGAGCTCATTGCAACTCTGAAAAATGATGCTGATTCAACATCCAGTATTGCAAAATCCAGAATCTCAACAGTCTTCAATCCCCAAAAAGACTAGTCTTCATCTAAAGTTATTTTTAAACGGTAGATATATTTTAGGTAGCAACTTAGGGAAATTTGAAAAATCTAGTGAATTTTATTCAGCAATCTGGGGCAGTTGGGCTTCTCACCAACTTAATACCTGGCACAGAATGATCCAGCCCCTGCCGAAATTTCCTGTCCCGTCAAGTCAATGGACCTTTGAACGACTCGCCACATTTTACGGCCCGGCCTCCACCGTGACAGGGCCGTATGATTCTACCTGTAAAGTTTTCAGATTTCAGAAAAACATTGCGGACAGAAGTGCAATCTTTTGCCATAACATCCATCCAGCAGTGTGAAGTGATGTCCTGCTGGGGTTACAAGAGTTTAAATCCCCCTTGCCCGCTCTGGAGAGGTTTGTTCAAACCTCATGGCTGGCTGGAACTGCTCAAGACCCGCAGCAAAAGAATCCCTGAAGGCCGAAGTGGGGAGGTTTAAAGGGGCCAATAAAACTGACTGGCCAGGGAGAAGGTAAGTGCCCTGTTAAGTGGATGGAATTTGACTGCTTGGCAGCGGATGGTGGGGGGGGGGGGGGGGGGGAGGGAGGAGGGTGTGGTGGAGGCAGATGGAGGGAGGGGGGGGCAGGGGATCCTACAATGGGGCATCAAGTCTGGGTGAACTAGGGGTGGAGGGTGGGGGAGAGGTCAAGTCCACTCGGGAGGGTGTCCAGGTCCATGTCCGGGTCAGTTTGGAGATGGGCAGGTGGGTCGGGTACTTGGTGGGAGTGGGGGGGGGTTCAGGTCAGGCTCAGGGCAGGGGCCTACCCCTTAGTGGGGGAGTTCATATTCTGTAAGACCCACAGGGCAGTTGATCATCCCTACCTCGTAAGACCCATGTGGGGTACATCACCAGGTAAAGCCTTATCTGGGATCATCCGAGTGGGATTAGCCAATGCATTTTTGGGGAACTCCCCAAATTCGACGCTTGGGAGCCAAGCCGTTATGGAGGGATTTATAAGTGGTGATTTCACTCCTATCAAAGTCTGTAAAATACTTTTTGTCCAATTTGCAATGGTACAAATTTGGAGAAACTAGGAGAAGAATTTAATGCGTATCTCAAGGACAGACTAGGTTAGGTGGTGGGAGGTGCCTTTAATCAGGCAGAAATGGCGGCTAGGGACCTGGCACCTTCCCACCACTTCCCTGATTGTCAATGGCAGGAAGGTCCATGGACAGCCTTCCTGACCTACAGTTGAGGTCATTTAGTGGTAAATTAATATACAAATAAGGGTCGCATCCCACATTCACCGAATGGTGGTTTGCAGACTGGTCATGCAGGAATGCTGAAAAGCAAACTATTTGGGATTGCGTGCGGGATTGTGAGGTACTCAGTGCCCGATTGAGGGACCCGGCATTGGGAAGGGTGCGGGGGTCTGCTGAGAGCCACACCCATGTCCTTTTATCTGAACCAGTTGTCACCCCTACCCCTACCCCATGATCCCCAGCTCATTCGCCCCCCCCTCCCCCCCACACCCCAACGCCTGAATCCTCGCCCCACCATAATTCACTGGGTCCATTGGTGATCTCAGTCTTCAGTGAGCCTGATATCTTCAACAAACCATTGTCTCCCAGTGATACTGCTGAGCAATGAAAAGCCATCACCCTCTGATTGGCCGGGTCTTTCATCCCCAGAACATCCACCCCCAGGAAGAACATAAGAACGGGGAGCAGGAGAAGGCTGTTCAGGCCCTCTAGCCTATTCCACCATTCAATATAGTCATGGCTGATCTCATCTTGGCCTCAGCTCCAATTTTATGCCTGTTTTCCATAACCCTTGAACCTGTTGCTAATTAAAAATCTGTTTAGCCCCTCCTTAAATTTAGTCGAAGTCCCGGTATCCACCGCACTCTGCGGTAGTGAATTCCTCAGATTCATGACTCTTTGAGAGAAGTAATTTCTCCTCATCTCTGTTTTAAATCTGTTATCACTTATCCCCAAAACTATGACCGCTCATTCTAGATTGCCCCACAAGAGGAAACATCCACTCTAATTCTAATGTCAATAACTTTTATCATCTTATTTAGCTCAATAGATTTCCTCTCATTCTTCTAAACTCAAGAGAGTATCGGCCAATATGCCTAAATTACTCAACCTCTCTTCATAAAACAAACACCTCATCTCTCTGGAATCAATCCAGTGAACCTCCTCTGAAATGTCTCTAAAGCAACTATATTCTTCCTCAAATAAGGGGACCAAAACTGCACACGGTACTCCAGGTGCGGTCTCACCAATGCTTTGTACAGTTGCAGCAATATTTTCCTGGTTTAAACTCTATTCCTTTAGATATATTCTACTTGCTTAAAGGCCAAAATTTCATTTGTTGCTGCCCACTTAGTGTAGCAGGCCTTCCTGAAAAGATGAGATGCAGTGCTCTCACCGGTTCACCATTAATTAGACGAGACCACTGTTGCCTCCATTAAATGCCACCTTTGATATCCCAATAGGCTTCATGGCTACAATAGCAGTAGGAGATGTAGACTGGGTGTGCAAACCCCAAAGAAGATGAGTATCATTTATTGATTATTCGCCTACTTTTTTTGAATACACCCAATTACTGAGAATAACTAATGGGTATTTGAATTGGCTTTATTTTTCATATTTTATTCACTATTCTCAGGATTTGGGTGGGGTGGGAATGATTCATTGGGTGTGAATTCACGGAACCATTTCTAAGTGTCATTTTGGGGGTGACTAGAGGGGTGTTTCTCATTGGCCACGTTGGCGAGATCGTGTCCCATATTTAACGGCCCCACAAGTGTCTCGCCATTACTGACTGTTTCACTGTCTGATTCAGCAGAGTCGCCCCTCACCGTCTCACCGCTCACAAGAGGGAACTGCTTTTAGACGCTCTCTCATCACTCTCTACCATGGAACACACAAGCATGGCAGCATGCAGATCTGAAATGAAATGAAATGAAAATCGCTTATTGTCACAAGTAGGCTTCAATGAGGTTACTGTGAAAAGCCCCTAGTCGCCACATTCCGGCGTCTGTCCGGGGAGGCTGGTATGGGAATCAAACTGTGCTGCTGGCCTGCTTGGTCTGCTTTAAAAGCCAGCGATTTAGCTCAGTGAGCTAAACCAGCTAGCTTTGGGGATTCAGACCTGGCCAGGTTTCTGGTCATCAATATGAGACATCCTGGGTGGGATTCTCCGACCCCCCGAGGGAATCCTGCCCCCGCCGGCCGCCGAATTCTCCGGCACTGGAGATTCGGTGGGGGTGGAAATCGCACCGTGCCGATCAGTGCCCCCACCCCCCCCTCCCCCCCCGGCGATTCTCCGGCCCGCAATGGGCCGAAGTCCCGCTGCTGTAATGCCGGCCCTGCCGGCGTGAATTAAACAACCTCCCTTACCAGCAAGACCAGGGGGCGTGGGTGGGCTCTGGGGTCCTGGGGGGGCCATGGGGCCATGTGGCCCCGGGGGGTGCCCCCATGGTGGCCTGACCCGCAATCGGGGCCAACCAATCCTTGGGGCGGGCCTGTGACATGGGGGCACTCTTTCCCCTCCACGTCAGCCATCAACCTCCACGATGGCCGACGCGGAGATGATCCCCCCTGCACATGCACATCAGCAGCCGCTGATGCCCCCGCGCATGCGCGGACTTCCACCGGCTGGTGGAGTCCCTTCGGCCCCAGCTGGCGTGGCGCCAAAGGCCTTCCACGCCAACCGGCGGGGCGCAAACCACTCCAGCGCGGTTCTAGCCCCTAAAGGCGAGGGCTTGGCCCCTAAAGGTGCGGAGTATTCCATACCTTTGGGGCGGCCCGACGCCGGAGTGGTTTACGCCACTCCACCCCGCCGGGTCCCCCCGCCCCGCCGGGTAGGGGAGAATCCCGGATCCAGAGGGGGTCGAAGTTCCAGCAGGATCACCAATACCACCTGGGAGGCAATGGCAGCGGCTGTCAGTTCAGGCAGCATGGCCAGGAGGACAAGCGTCTAAGGTCGGAAGAAAAGCAATGATCTCCATTGAGCTGCAAGGGTAAGTTACCACCTCTCCTGGCATCCGTTCCGCCTGCCACCCCTTAAATTCTCAAATCCTTACCCTTCCCCCCCCCCCCCCCCCCCCCCCCCCCCCTCCACCCACGTCTACACAAATCACCGGCTGACACCTCGCACCCTCCCCACATATGATCTTCGTGCTTGGTCCTCAGAACTCCCTGGCAGTCACCAGCACAACCCCTTGATGTCCAGTTGGAGTGCCCACACATGCCAGCTGCTATAGACCTCACTGATCTATCATTGTGTGGCTCGCAATGCCCTCCCTTTGTCCCTGCAGGATAAGATAGTCCATAATAAGTGGGAAAGAGCCAAGATGGGGGTCCGGAGTACCAGTAATCTGAGTCCTCAACCACTAAGAGGAACAGACCCTGGAAATCACGGGGTTAACTGAGGAGAGACCAGTCACTGACAACCAGGTTGGTCTGCACATCAGAGGCAAGGATCCACTGCCCCCTCACCCAGATGACCAATCGTAAGTTGTCAATGTCAGACCAAATTATCCTTCTCTCTCACTGACCACATGTCTATTGTCTTGCAGCATCTCTGTCTGATATCACAGCTATCACCCCACCTTCCACCAATGCAGAGACACAGACCTTGAGGGCGAAGTTAGTGGACAGGCTTCTGGGGCACAATCACACATTTACTGATGCACATCAGGTGGACGCTGGAACATGTGAGGGAGGCAGCAGTTGCAGGTCTGCTCTGGATTTCAGGACTCAGCTGAGGTCCAGTCAGATGCTCAGCCTCCGGATAAGGTTATCCCAGAGCTGACGCAGATGCCAGGACATGGCTGTAAGTTTCAGAAAGGGATGTCAGTGACGTTCCAGCATGTGAATAGCCAATTGGAGGAGTCATAAATGCTCCGGGTGCAGGGGCTGATGCCCGACGGTGCTTGGCACTAGACCAATACTGCTAGTTTGGCGACCACAGTGGAAATCCTGGAGCACGACCTGAAGCGTCTGGAGTGGTGGTGTCCAATGCAAGGTTCAATCTGAGGCAACCGTGGGTGAGGGCCTCGACATCATGTCCCAGATGATAAGGGACATGTTCCAGATGCTCGTGGACATTGCCATGTAACTGCAAAGCTTAAGTGGGATGCTCTTTCCAAGGGCCGATGCAGACTCGATGGACCGACTGGCCTCCTTCTGCACTATCAATTCTAAGTTTATATGATTCTATGACCCAGCTGCTGATGCAAATGAACATTGCCAGGACACTGCAGATAGTGGCCCAATCACAGAGGAGCATCGCTGAGGGCATCGATACCATGGTCTAGACAATGGGGAGCCATCAGAACTGGCAGAGCCAGATGATGCAGAGATCTGGAGCTTACTGCAGCTGCCCCTCTGTCCCATGGAGAGCACCCAGGGCCCTATGGGCACCATCAGGGAAGAGGAAGCGCTGGAGGCCAACCCGGGGCCACCCACCATGGAGACAACAGCGGCCTCCAGTTCCTCCGAATGCCCGCCTCCTAACATCGGCACTTCTCAAGGGCAGCGGGCAGAACAGAGTGGCATGGCGAAGTCAGTGACACTGATAAGTCGGCCAGGGCCCCCCGCCCCAGGCCCTCCAGAGGACATTAGCCAAGGCCATCAAAGGCCACAGGGTGTGAAAAGCAGCAGGCTGCCCCCAGCTCTGATACGCATCTTGAGGACACACCTAGACATAGCACTAGACCACGTAAGATCACTCGACCCCATGAGTGGGCACTGGGGCCATTGGGGCAGGCGTGGTCAGTATGTGTAGCAAGGGAAAATGGAAATGTCCAATGTTCACTGTTAAAACATGTTCACCTGATACCTGTGCATGTGTCTATCCATGTCAGGATCTATGGGGCAGCATGGTAGCTCAGTGGGTAGCACTGGTGCTTCACAGCGCCAGGGTCCCAGGTTCAATTCCCGGCTTGGGTCACTATCTCTGCAAAATCTGCACATTCTCCCTGTGTCTGCTTGGGATTCCTCCGGGTGCTCCTGTTTCCTCCCACAAGTCTGGAAAGACGTGCTGTTAGGTGAATTAGACATTCTGAATTTTCCCTCTGTCTGCCCGAACTGGCGGCAGAATGTGGCGACTGGGGTTTTTTCACAGTAACTTAATTGTAGTATTAATGTAAGCCAACTTGTGACAATAAAGATTATTATTATTGAATGGTGGAGCAGAATTGATGGGCCAAATGGCCTACACCTGCTCCTATTTTCCTTTGACACCTAAATCCATATGGACATACACACATTCACAGATACACATACAGGCACAGATGTTCATATGCATACACACAGGCTTGCACATGCACACACAAAGGCGCGCGCACACAAACACACAGGGCGGGATTCTCTGTTCATGCGGCTAAGTGCTGGTTTGAACAGAGAATCCGCGGGGGGGGCAGTTACGTGAAAACAATCAGCGTGAACCCCTCATCGATTTCGGCACCGGTGAGGGGCTAGCACAGGCACCGACTGAAACCCCCACCTCCCACGCCGAAAGCGACTGAAGAATGACTGGATCCTGGGCCATGCATGAGCATGGCTGACGATCTGGAGTGGTCGCGGTCTACAACATAGTGCCGTCCGTGCGTGGGCCCAACCTGCCATCCGCGACCCCACAGCCCACCGCCCGGCCACCCCCCACCAGACCCCCCCAGCTCTCACAGAAGCCCCCCGGGCATTGGCACGGATCCTGGCTGAGTGTGACGGCACTGGACACAATCCTCAGCCGCCATGGTGGGTTCATGATTTTTGCGACCACACGTGTCCCACGCCGTCGGAAACTCGGCCCGTCGGCGGGGGGTGGGGGGGGGGGAGAATCACGGGTGGGCTGGCTGATGATGAACCAATGGCATTGCGACAGCGGCGGTGCATGTCAAGATGATGGCATTTCAGAGGTGGTACAGTATCGCAAACCGGCATCAAACAGGCGCCGGCCCCAATTCCGACCTCAGAAACGTTTCTCCGCCCAATTGGCAATTACGATATTGTTGTCGGGCAACGGAGATTCCATCCCACAGAATGTTGCTATACATATTAGCTATTTAAGACAACTTGATTGAATGCTACACATCCAAGTTTGACAATGACACCAAACAGTAGACAGCATTGTAAGCAGCGTAGTTATAAACATCAAATTGCTGAGAGATGTCAATGTTTTATGAATAG
Source organism: Scyliorhinus canicula (assembly GCF_902713615.1). Lineage (NCBI taxonomy): Eukaryota > Metazoa > Chordata > Chondrichthyes > Carcharhiniformes > Scyliorhinidae > Scyliorhinus > Scyliorhinus canicula. Next base: position 108,676,684 of record NC_052160.1, on the reverse strand, counting down.
ACAGGACTGGTGATCATGTTTCAGTGTAGGGTAATGTAAGGTGATGTACATAAAGGATACAACTATGTTTTTTATAAATGATGAGAAGACAGAAACAGTGGAAGCTCAGAATGTGCAGATATTTCACAGCTGAATTCATACAATACGGACACCAATGTATCTTAAATTTTGGAAGTGCCACGAATGTTATCAAATGCAGTACTTAGTCACCCTCAATGTTACAATGTTACTGAACCCTGGCCTTCCACTGGCAACCGGGCACCTTGACACTGCCAGCCTGGCACCCAGGAACTGCCAGATGGCAGTGGCAGGGCCAGGGTGCCAGTCTAGTGCTGCCAAGGTGCCTTGGTGCCAGGTTACCCATGCCAGGGATCAGGCGCAGGGGTGTCCTGCCCTTAATTGGTGGGCTGAGGCGGGGGTGCTTGAGGACCCCTTAAGAGTTAAATTGGGGGAGGGCTCCGGAGGCCGCCGTGTACATGCCAAGCGGGGTCGAAAGTTTGGGGCAGCATTTATAAATGGCACCCATACCCGCGAATACTCTTCCTGCACTGGTGAGCTGACTTCGTCAGTGCAGAACATGAGGTAAGTATGGCCTCGGCGGACATTCCCGCAGAGACCAAGAAAACAGGAGATTCCAGTTAGATAGCGGGGTCATTCTTCACATTGCAGGTGCCAAGATACACCACGCTATACAGACCCAAACTGGGACTTTTCTTTTCATTACATCACGCCCTGAATGGGCCTTTTCTTGCTTTCTATTCCATCGCAAATACAAAGAAACAACCATCCGTTTCTTGTTTTCCATTTGAAAATAATGGGGTGGAATTCTCCCAATCTACCCATGGCGGGGAGAATCTGATAGGAGCCAACCGTAAATCTGGCGCAAGAACATGCTCTGCCAGAGCTACCCAATACTGCACCTCTTCTTCAAATGGGGGAATTCCGTATTTTGTCTGAAGAGTAAGTGCATCTCTATAGCATTCTTCATGACTTGAAGTAGATTCCAGTTCATTTCATCATTTCCCTCACCTACACTTCTGTTAGATCATCTCAGACAGTTCCATTTTTGGTTGACAAGCCAGTTTCTCCAATTTCCCTTCATAACCCAGATCCCTGCCACTCGGGATCAGCTTCATTAATCTTCTCTTCGCTGCCTCCAGAACTTGCAATGTGCTCCTCGTGTCTCGGCAGCCGGAGGTTAACACAAAATTCAAGGCACGGTCTGGCCTGAGTAGTTTAAAATTTGATCACAAAAATTCTTCTGATTTACATTCTACTGCTTTGCCTACATAGTTTTACATTCAATTGGCTTTGATGATGGCTGCATTAAATTGACTGGACATGTTTAGTATTGAGTCTACATCCATGCCTCTTCAGGCTCATCTTTAGCTCTTTCAGCATCAATCATGGACAGTGTATGATCTGTCTTCATATGTGCATACTTCATACTTGATTCCATTAAATATATTCACCCTACCTTTAGGATCTGACGAGAAAATGAATGTTTCACTCGATATTTTTACAGTTGTTTTCCTATTGTGATGATTAGAAGATTTTAGGAAAATTGGATTATAAATGTAGCAGGCAATTTAAGAGTTAAAAACCTGGGGTTAGAATGTGTTTGATTGAATTTGTCATTTTTTTTAACAGTTCTGTACTGTCGGATCTGGATCGTTTTAGCAGCCAGCAGGCAATATTGACAAATAAATATGCTTATCAGTCTGGGCTAATGCATAGTGGTTTACCTGGGGAAGTCCCTGGGGAGTTCATTTGTTTGTTAGCTTGGGGAGTTGAGGTCGTTGCTGGGTGGAGCTCAGATAGGCAGAAAGATATTCTGAGAAGCTGTGGAGACAGGTAGTTTTGGAGAAAGCTGCGGAGAGGGAGGGGTTTTGTAGAAAGCTGTGGAAAGGGAGGAGTTTTGTAGAAAGCTGTGGAGAGGGAGGGTTTTTGGAGAAAGGCTTTTGGAAGAGAAGTCTGATCTGGAAACCCTTGTTTTTGTTGAAACACAAGTAAAGGCAGTTTTCATTTCCAGTTGGAGAGTTTTAAAAGCAGAGCAGTTTCACCTGAAGACAAGGAAGAGGCTGAAACTAACCCACTGGAAGCAGCTATTCAAAGATATTCAGCCAGAGTCTGAAGAGGTTCTAACATGAGCCAGAATCTATTCTGTACCGCAAGTATTACTCTAGGCCTTGCTGTATTTTAAGATAGATTGTCAGCTGTAAGTTTCTTTTATTGTTTTTTAATGGGAAATTGAGTAGTAGTATTAAGACGTAAGTGTAAGCTGTTCTTTTCGGGTGTTAAATTAAATTTAAAAGAAAAATTGTAGTCATAATAAAGTTTTGTTTAAAAAATAACATGGCTCTATTGCTTCGTGAAATCACTCCTGTAGCAAATCATTATCACTGGAGTTTTACAAATATAATACAAGTGTTTCGGTCCAATATCCTAGCCACTGTTTGGGTCTGGTCTGGGAACCTAATACTATGCTGCTCTGCAGTGAACACAACATGGTGCATAAACACCGATGAATATTTTTGCTATGTTAAAGGTGTTATATAAATGCAAACTGTTGATTTTATTGCATTATAGCAATTTCAATCCTGGTATATCCTTCTTACATATGACAAACCATCTCACCTCTATTTACCACCCTTGTGGTTTGGCTGAGTTTGCAACCAGCACCCATCAGTCCGTACTGAAGCACACTGATAAAATATTGCCACTTTTGTCGCCTAAAGGGTTACTGTTTTCAGTTCACAAAACAGGCTTTGCATGAATGGTTGCTGCCTGGGAGAGTTTGCAGCTCAAGAAATGTTGCCTCGATTGTGATTTGACTTTTAAGCCAGCAATTTTCATTAAAAATCTTTTTTTTTTGCTCGTGTCAATCATGCACAAATGATCTTGTCATGTCTGTGGTGTTTTTAAGGAATGTAACAGCGCGCTGCTGTATTGCCTGTGACATCTGACAAATGAATGCTTCTAAATAACAACATTTCTAATAATTCTCAATTCTCATGGGTGCTATTGATACCAACAACAAAGAAACAATCAGAATGTGGATCTGCAAAGAATCAATTTTAAGTATCTTTCTTCAGTTGAACAAGTATTCTGAAAATATAGATTTTTCCGAAATGATTCATTTTATAAACCTGATTCTGAAAATAATCATGATGGTCTTGAAATTACTTTGTGCCAGATTAATAACAAACATGTGAAGAAATATGAACTTTAACAGATTTGCGTGATATTCTTCAGTCTGACATTCAGCAGAAATGCTAATCTATCTATTTTAAATGGGCCAATTCTTACACTAAAATAGTACAAGAATGAATGTCAAATGTTTGTAATACAAATGGTTGAAATATTAGCTATTAATAAATTACCATGTTGGATAATGTTTACAGGTTGATGGTGGTACAAATAATCATTTTAATATTTCGAGACACCACTTCCGGTGGCAGCCATGGAGTAAGTGGCCGCACATTTGGTGGCTCCGGCTCATGATGGAATTGTTTGATTGGTCCTTTTCACCCGATACAGGCAGTGTTTGCTATTGCAAATTGCATGAACAGTGAGAGATGGGAATTTTCCTCCAGCGGGCCGGTTTATGGCTAATCAAACATGGATGTAACGAGTAAGGGGCAGCTGTCTGGCCAGGAGGATTTTCAAATTGCGACAGATGCTGCAGGGCACTGGGGCATCATTGGATGCCCGGTGCAATTGGTGGACTTATTGAATGGCATATTTCGGCAGCAGAGGCAAGAGGACTTGGAGGGCCTTACTAACGTGGCGGAGTTGATAAGGGAAGCTATTGAGAGAATGGAGGTGTTGAGTTTAGCACTCCAGAACATGGAGGAGTCGGTGGTGGATCATGAGGGCTGATTGACCTCGTTGGAGGCAGAGATTGTGCTCATGACGGATGGCCAGAAGCAGCAGAGGGAGAAGGTGGTGGACCTGGAGAATCACTCCAGGAGGCAGAATCTTTGGATTGAGGGGCTCCCTGAAGGGATTGAGGGAACGCAGGCCAGAAAGTATGTGTCGAATCTGTTTGAGAAACTGGTGGGGGAGGGGGTCTTTGACCATTCTCCAGAGTTTGATAGAGCACACAAGGCTTTGAGGGGGAGGCTGAAGGCGGGGAGCAGCCAAGGGTGATGGTGATGTCATTGCATTGGTTGCTGGACAAAGAGAAGCAAGAGAACATACTTGGGAAGGGAACTTGGTACTTATCTACCAGCACCTGGGTGCGGAGTTGGCCAAGCAACTGGCTGGGTTCAACAGGGTCAAGGTGGCCCATTACAAGAAAGCAGTGAAATTTGGAGTGCTGTATCCTGCTTACCTGTTGGTCACGCACCAGAATCAGGAAATTTATTTTGATATGTTTTCGATATCTTGGGATACAAGTGGCGCGGAGTTGGGCCCAGCTGCATAAGTTGAATTTGGCGTGGATCGTATAAGGAATGTAGTCAGACTTCAAGAGGTGGGATATGCTGCCATTTTCATTGGCTGGTCGGGTCCAAATGGTAAAGTTGTTGCTGAAGGTTCTGTTTGTGTTTCAGAACCTCCCGATCTTTGTGCCAAGTCCTTTTTTTAGGAAGGTTCATGGAAAGGTTTTGAGGTTGGTGTGGGTGGGGAAGGCTCGACAGGGTAGGAGGGTGTTCTTGGGGAGGGATCAACGAAGGGGGGGGGGGGAGTTATCGTTGATTGAACTTGCAAACCTATTATTGGACTGCAAACATTGCAATGTTTAGGAAATGGGCGGTAGAGGAGCAGTCGGCATGGGGACGGATGGAGGCGGCCTTGTGTAAAGGGGCGCTACTGCAGCCACTTCTGTTCTCACTATCCAGGTACTGCACGAGCCCGGTGGTGGTATCAGCGTTGAGGATGTGGAACCAGTGCCAACAGTATTTTAGAATGGAAGGCATGTGAGGATAGAATGCTGAGGGAGGTTTACAGACCTGGAGGAGCTGGAGGAAACTTATCAGTTGTTGAAGGAAAATGTGTTCAGGTAATTGCAGGTTAGAAGCTTTGTGAGGAAGAGATGCCTTTCTTTCTGATGCTGCCATCCCTGGTGCTGCAGGACAAACTCCTGTCTGAGGAGGAAATAGGAGAGGGCAACGTCTTGGATATAAATGGGGGGTTGTTGAAGAGAGAGTGCCTCAGTGGTCGGGGTTAGGCGTAAGTGGGAAGAGGGGGTAGCACTAGGAGCTGAGTGAGGCTTTGCGTAGGTTAATGCATCCTCATCATATGCAAAAGTCTCATCCAGTTTTAAATGGTTCACAGGGCCCACATGACAGTGCCAGGATGGAACGGTTCTTTTCGGGGATGGTAGATCGGTGTTGGTGGTGTGCAGGAGGGCCGGCAAATCATGTCCATATAGTTTGGGCGCGTCCGAGGTCGAGGGGGTGTTGAATGGAATTTGCAGATAATTTGCCACAGATTTACAGGGTAACGGTAGGTCCGAGTCCAGAGGTGGTGATATTTGGAGTGTCAGAGAATCTGGGAGTGCAGGTGGGGAGACAGCTCCATGTGTTGACCTTGGCCTCCCTCATAGCCCGGAGACAGCTTTTGGTGTGTTGGGGGACCTGTGGCCGCCGAGCATCGGGGTGTGGGTGAGTGATTTGAAAGAGATCCTGCACCTAGATAAAATCAAATTCACCATTGGGGTGCAGAGGATGGTTCACCTCAAGTTGGAAGCCGTTCACCGACTACTTGAAGGATTATTGAGTCATCAGCAGGGAGGAGGGTTGTTCTTTTTTCCATTCAGATTGGGTTAAAAATTTAACAAAGGCGGGGCTTTGGGTGGGAAGGCGCCAGGGTGGCAGTGGGTAGAGTGGAGGCAGATGGTTAGGAGGCTGTGTAAGGATGTTTTGGCTGTTTGCTGTTGTCACGGTTGGTTTCTGTATTTTTTCTTCTTTATTATGTATATATTTGAAAATGCCGACAATAAAATGTTTTTCAAAAAATATATATTATTAGATTAAGTGAGAAAATGCTTTTTGATACTGTTCACCATTAAAAGTGAACAACTTTGTTATATTTGAGCTGAGGAACTACAGCACATGCTGACAGTGTCCAGGAAATTCTGATGTGACAAGTGTCAATATGGTAATTAAAGCCATTCCAAGGAAATTATTGACCCTTCATGTTAACAATTAAATTGTTATTTTCACATCTTTCCCTATTTTCACTCTTATCTTCTAAAATCTCTTTCTTAAGAGTTCAAATCGTCTGTGAGAAAAAAATGCTACCCTCTTGATCCTTTTCCAACCTGCATGCTCACTACCCACCTTCCCTTCCTGGTCCTCATCCTAGTTTCTATTGCTAATGGTTCCCTCTACTCGGGTGCTGACCACTCCCGTCAAATCTGTTGACATCACCCATGTCTGAAACCTCTAAGTGTGCAAACTGCTGCAACATCTCCAACTTTCCTTTCCACTCGGTCTCCTAGAATCTGTTGCCATATCACAAATCTATGCCCAACTTTACCATAACTCCGTGTATGAATCCATTCAATTAGGTTTCTGCCCCTCAAACCATTGAAATCAAATAATCAAACCACAAGTCACATCCTACCTGATTGTGCTAAAGTTAAGCTATTTCTCCTCATTCTTCTCGACCTGCCTGCAGGCTTTAACAAAGTTGACCATACCATCTTTTTCCAACACAGCTCCACTGTTGTCCAGTTGGATGGGACTGCACTAGCCTCATTCCATTCTTGTTGATCCAGCTGTCGCCATAGAACTACCTTTAAATGCCTTCTCTTCTCACTCCCACACAATTCACGAAGAGTCTATAAAAGCAAATTACTGCGGATGCTGGCGTATCTGCCGGGCAGCTGGCAGAACAGGGCGACACCACGCCACCTGGGACACACGAGCAGCAGCCGGGCCCATCCAGGCCTGGGTGCCCCAGAAGACAGCCGCCAATGGGGCCCCAGTGCGCAGGGCGGGAATCACAGCAGACCGCCTCTACTCCTGCTGCACCATCTGGGGAACCACCAAGATGTAGCGTTTGGGCCTGTAAAACCAGAATGTTACTGGTCATGGAACTCCACGAAGCCTGCGCGAGCGCCAAGTCTCAGAAATGGAGAACCAGCCCGAAGTCTCTGCCATGGACAGGCAGGCCAAACCCCCAGATGCAGGAGAGGGCGTAATTTCTTGGCATGGAAGGCAGTCATTGACCATGCCTTTGATGTCTTTATCCAGGCCTGGCCACCATACATGTGGGCAAGCGGTACATTATTTTGGTGATTCTCATGTGACAGAGGTGAAGTATTTTCTAACGCTCGTGTTGGAATTTTGGAGGAATAACAACTCAGAGTCCCCATACAACCACCTTGCAGAGTCAGCTCAAACCTACGCATATGGTAAATTCTAAGCTTAGTAATCACGTCTTGGGGTGCACAGCAAACTTTCGGTGAGTACAGGTAAACTGCGGAGAGCACAGCATCCTTCTGCGATGCAAGTCAAATTTGTTCTGCGTGAACAAGTAACGGCCGTGATTCAGCCGGCAAATGTTAAAGTCCTCTTTTGGGGGTTTAATGGGGTCTTTCTCCCCACCGAGGCTGCACTTTGGGGGATTTCCTGCTGGCGAGCTGATCTCGGCAGAAGGAATGGTTGTTCTCAGATCGGGGCGGTCTTTTGATCGGTAGCCCAGATCTTTCCCCCACCCCCTCCCAGCTGTCCACCTCCCACTTTACCGACTCCAACACCCCCCCCCTTCACCCCCCTAACCTTGCCGGGACCCTTGGGAACCCCCATTACCCATCCCCCTCCAAGTATCAAACCTTGGAGAAGCTGTGGCCTTCGCAGAAAGTCGATCTTCAATGTCTTTAACAACACCAAAATCTTCCTGAAGACATCAGTATGCGAGCCTCACATGGACTGCAACATGGGATCGCCATGTACTTTTTTATATTTTATTCCAGTTCCACTGAATTTCTTTGAGCCACTTTCTGCCCTGAAGCGATGGGTGATTCCCTCCCACAATAATACGTGCCTGGTATGCAGATTTCGCTTGAACTGACATTTTCAAGGTATATTCAAGGCTGGCCAGCTGGAGGAGGACATTTTCCAATGGGCATTTCTTGAAACAACTCTGCCATGTCTTCCCTGGAGCAATAGGAACAGAATCTCCAGTGTCAACCTCCGTTTCAACCAGTTAAGGCAATGTCAACTTCATCTAATTTCAGATCAGATTGAATGCAATGTAATGCATTCTTGCTGTTAGATTCATTTTCTGTTTTGTTTGGTCCTGCATTTCTTTATTCCCAAGAAATGTGTCTTTTTAAACTGTCTGTTTATTTTCATGCATGACTTGGCTGTGTGCTTTCTGCGATACCATTGCCCTGATGGCACTACTTTAGTGTGATCAGCTTTTGACCTGCATGCACATGGTTTATGTATCATTTTTTCCACAGGAGCAACAATTAGCGGTTTTCCACTCACAGGCTTCTGCATTATATGCTTTTTCCATTACAGCTGTAACAAAGTTTGAAGCAGGTATTCCCTGACTTTCCTCCTTTAACTTCAGCATTGTTCGAAAGCGTTTTCAAATTTCCAGCATTTTTCCCTGCCATTTCTATGCATCGCACAATCTCAAATACTTTCATCAACTCTTGCTCTTCTAACAATCTACATTGAATTCCTTCATTTATTAGTCAACAAGCAAAACACAAAGTAGTTGCTGGAGCTCACACTCACTTCACCTGAATAGCCCATGCTCTGAGGTACAGAAGGGGAATCTGTCCCTGAGCTCCTGTTGCCTCTGCCTGTGACCCTGCTTCTGGACCAAATGTGTGCCATTCTGTATGCTGGCTGCCTTTTCTGGACTTTGAAACCTGGACTACGGCAAGGGAGAACGGTGCTGCGACCAGTTTAATGGTGGGAAAGGGGAGCCTGTTGCGGCTGCCAGTTTCTTGCAGGGACGAGAGATGAGGAGAACTCTTGCCTGCAGTTGCCATGCCTGGAACTCATGCTTGTTGCTGGCTGCCTTTCTGCTTCGACTTGGAGTGCAGCAAGGAGTGGATCTTTGTTGGCCCGTTGTCAGGCCAAAGGTGGAGTGGAATGGACTCTCTTTTGCAGTTTTAGACTGGATGATGTCTGTTGGACCAGATGCTGGGACTGTGAGGGTGGTGGCCCACTTGACTATGTATACTGTTTGTACTGATGTTGGTTGTCCTTTACTCCTGGGAGATTGTATGGTTATTATTTTATTTATGTTGTGTAGTGTTATTTTGAGCTTAGCGCTAGGTGCTCGTCAGTTGTGGCCCTCCTGCTTCTGTGCACTGGGGGTTGAGGGAGACAGTCAGAGCTCGTGAGCATTAGCAAGCGCAAACACCATGTGGTAGTCAGTTAGTCTGGTCAGGCTAGCCTCAATCTCCAGTCAAGTCAGCATAGTGTCAAGTCTGTCTCTCGCTACACTGCATCAAACGCAGTCTACATAGACCCAGCCTGCCCAACACATCATAGCGCTGAGTGCTCGTCAGTTCTGGCCCTCCTGCTTCTGTGCACTGGGAGTTGAGGGGTCCTTCCTAGTGTTAGTGAGGGGGAGGGATGTTCTCTCTCTCTCTCTCCTCAACCATGCACTGCCTGTCCCTTTCCGGTGAACTGAGTTGCTTGCGGGCGACTCTTCACCGACGTGTGTCTGTTGCTGGAGCCAGGGGAGGGTGGGGGAGGGAAATGTGCACTGGCCTGAGTGCTGGTGGCAGCTTTGGCTTGCATTTAATTGTTTAAATACAGGGCAGCACGGTAGCATAGTGGTTAGCACTGTGGTTTCACAGCGCCAGTGTCCCAGGTTCCATTCCCTGCTGAGTCACTGTCCGTGCGGAGTCTGCATGTTCTCTCCGTGTCTGCGTGGGTTTCCTCCAGGTGCTCTGGTTTCCTCCCACAGTCCAAAAGATGTGCAGGTTAGGGGGATTGGCCATGCTAAAATTGCCCCTAGTGTCCAAAAAACAGTTAGGAGGGGTTATTGGTTTAGGGGGATAGGGTTGAAGTGAGGGCTTAAGTGGGTCGGTGCAGACTCGATGGGCCAAATGGCCTCCTTCTGCACTGTATGTTCTATGTTTGTTGGGTTTCTTCTGGTTGCTCTGTATTGGTTTTTGTAAAGGGAGATCACCTCTCTCCCTCTTTTTTGCCATGCCTGTTATTGTTGAGCCCTTTTCCAGTGGTCTGGACGGCTCATTTGGGTGCTTTTCCACCGGTGTGGGGCTGCTTTTAGGGGAGGGCATCGGTGCGTCCCTTCCCAGTGGTCTATGTTGGTCATTTGGCTGGATTTCCACCATTGCAGGGCTACCACTTGGGAAGGCTTGGGAGGGAGGGAGCGAAGTGGCGGTATGTTGGCCTTGTAGCTGGTGGCCTGATTAAAGAAACTGTTTGGGATTGAATTGTGGCCCCTCTTGGGAGGGAAGGGGTGTTCTCTCACTCTATCTCTCTCAAACTGTGCCCTGTACCTGTGTCTTTTCTGGTGGTCTGTTCTGCTTGTTGGGTGCCTTTCTGCCAATGTGGGGCTACCGTTGGGGACAGGTGGTGGTTGTCTGTGTGTGTTGGCTTGAGAGCTGGTGGTTTTTGTATTTTGTAAACGCTTGTGGCATATTACTGTTTATCGGAACTATATTGTTTTTGCATGTTGCTGACACTTTTTTGTATTGTTGAGTTGTTAATAAATTATATTCTGGGATACCCAATAATCCCCAGCCAATAATATTCAGGTAGGTTAGAACAACAATTAAGAATACAAACACAAACTGACACATCTGCTTCTGAACTCAACATCCCATGAAAAAATGGAAGTCTCTTTTACTCTTTCCCCTCCAAAATGAGGAACATCCGTGACTTGGTGTTAATCACATCCTACTGGCAGGTTTTGTAGATAGTACGGGCTGGATTCTCTGGCTAAAATGGAGAAGTCACGGGTAAGTTATGATGCCAAACTCTGTGCCGGTCCCTCACTGATTCCAGGACCGCTGAGGTGCTAGCAGAAGCATCGGGTCAAACTCCCGCCACCTGTGCTGAGAATGGCCTGGTCCCTGGCCGCGCATGGGCACAGCCATGACCTGCAGTGGTCACGCCGTACAACATAGCGTGGCCGTGCGCAGACCCGACCCGCCAAATGTGACCTCACAGGCCACTCCCTGGTCACCCCCACCAGTCTCCCCGGCCCTCGCGGAAACCACCCCAGCCAGCGGCACGAATCCCGGCTGAGTGTGGCGTTGCTGGACACAGTCCGCAGCCACCATGCCGGGTGCCCAATCGTTCAGACCACATAACAGCACGATCGGGAACTCAGCGCATCGGGGCAGAACATCGTGGAAGGGTCTGCTGCTGATGCGCCAATGCCATTGCAATGGTGTGCAACGCGATGATGCCATTTTGGAGGAGGCAGTGATTCAAACTAGGGTCAAACCATCACCGCCCCCGATTTGGGCGTCAGAGGGGATTCTCCGCCCGATCGCCGATTACGATATCGCATTGGGCAACGGGAAATCCCGCTCATGCTCTTTTTAACTAAAATGCTCTTTTACAAAAGCATCAACGTTAGACACAAACAACACTAAGACATTACTTAAAACATATCTTCCTGAGCAAGATTTTCCCAATTGTCCTAAAATCTTCTTGTGTAGATCAATGTCAGATTCTACTCGTGTGAAGCCACATGAATTAAAATGCGACAGGTACTATCTAAATGTAATGCCTATTTCTTGCATCCCAGCGTTTTGCTTTCTTATCTCATCACCATTATCTTTTTTCATTCAACTTACTTTATCAATTCGAATAAAGTTGCAATAAGTATTTATCTAGTACATAGATTATTTTATGAAATGATACATTCTACATCAACAATAATATTTTATTTGGTTACCCCACAGAACTAGAGCTCCATTTATGTGGGGAAATGTAGGCTGGGATTTTCCCTGTGGAAGGTAAGTCCCAACGTTAGGAGCCAATGCAGTTTGGCCAGCGAGACCACCGTGGCAATGTTTCCAGCTGCAGCTAATTATGAGGCCGCCCCCAAGGCCAGCTGTCCAGTCAAGGATGGCAGGCTGCCTCTCCATGTTACTAAATCAGGGTGTCCAAAGCTCTGCAGCCATGTCAGCAGCAACACCAAACTGCTGAGGCTGTGAGGGGAACGGCAAGATACGTCCATTTGAGACATGCTGGATGAAAGGCAAGAGAATATTTTATTGTGCCAGGACTGGGCAGGCAGCTGCCAGTTAGTGGAGGGGTAACCCCCTCCAGTCATCGTGTTGGGATAGTGGAGTGACAATTGCCACTGGGGCCCCTTCCTGTGCAGCTTTAGGAATCAACTGACCTCCGCCGCTCCCAAACACCCACCCTCCCCCACCGAGAAGCATCTGGTTTGAATATAGCTAGCAGCCTCCACATGCAGCAGAGGATCACTCTGTCACTGACAAAAGGTGGGAGGCTTGGGAAAATGGACGTCAATTGGTCCTCCAGTTCTGTAAGATTTACTGGCTATCGCCGCTGGCAAGTGGCTGAACCACTGCCAGCCCCATCAGTAGGAAACGGGCCTAGCTGCAGGTTTCCACTGTGAAAGTTTCTGATGCAGCTCCCTGACATTTTACTGGCCACTCCATCGCCCAGTGAGGCGAGTAAAATCCCGGATATAGGATAGGATGCTATAATCACTGAGGGCACTATTCATAATTCAATGATGCAAGATATATTCAGGAGACTCATCTGGTGAAGAAGTGAACAATTGGATTTCTTTTACGTCCATTTTCAATTTGGTCCTTTTTTGTCTCTCGTTTTTTTCATTCCTTTTCATGTGTCCTGCCACACTGTTTTCAACTTTAATCAAGCTCTGAGTCATGAATTTCTCCACTCAGAACATCTGACTGGAATTGTGCTCTGATATGACCGATCTTGACCATTATTGTTTCCAAGTGTAGAAGTGCAGTGATGCATCGAGCCCACAACTTATGATTTCATTTCTCTGTGGCTCAGGTCTTGTGACCCAAGAGTAGCTTCACTTCTCTCCTGCTGCTGTTAACCCAATGAGGGAAAATAATTATTCATGTGTCTCCCAGTGGAGATTTGTAGTCAGGCAAAGTATCATTCGACGGACATTTTTGGAAGGTACCAGACCATCTGAAAAATGAAAAGAATCCTTTATTGTAATATCTAATCATGAAATAACATTTGGATGTTACATTATTAAAATCTTGAATTTCATTTAAAGTGGAATTTAAATCACATTTTCTTTAATAAAAAACAGATTAGTTTAAGTGAAGTAAGAAACTCCCGAGGGATACTATACTATGTATGTTATCTTCATGTTAACCTAAGACCTAGCTGACAATTGTCTTCATATTAAAGTATCCAAAAGCAATCGCTCTTTCAGCTATAATTCAGCAATTGGATAAATCTTCCAGTAATGTGCTATATGAGCATGGCAGGAGATCCCAGACCCGTATCATGCTCCTCGTGTGCGATGTGGGAGCTCAGGGACACGTCCACTGTCCCTGGCTCTTTCACGTGCAAGAAGTGTGTTCAGTTGCAGCTCTTGTTAGACCGCTTGACGGCTCTGGAGCTACGGATGGACTCACTTTGGAGCATCCGCGATGCTGAGGAGATCGTGGATAGCACGTTTAGCGAGTTGGTCACACCGCAGGTGAAAATTAATGAGGGAGATAGAAAATGGGTGACCAAAAGAAAGAGAAAGAGTAGGAAGGCAGTGCAGGTGTCCCCTGCGGTCATCTCCCTGCAAAACAGTTATACCGCTTTGGATACTGTTGAGGGGGATGGCTCACCAGGGGAAGGCAGCAGAGGCCAGGTTCATGGCACCGTGGCTGGCTCTGCTGCACAGCAGGGCAGGAAGAAAAATGGCAGGGCTATAGTGATAGGGGACTCGATCATAAGGGGAATAGACAGGCGGGTCTGTGGACGCAATCGAGACTCCAGGATGGTATGTTGCCTCCCTGGTGCAAGGGTCAAGGGTGTCTCGGAGCGGCTGCAGGACATTCTGAGGGGGGGAGGGTGAACAGCCAGCTGTCGTGGTGCACATAGGCACCAACGATATAGGTAAAAAACGGGATGAGGTCCTACAAGCGGAATTCAGGGAGTTAGGAGTTAAACTAAAAAGTAGGACCTCAAAGGTAGTAATCTCAGGATTGCTACCAGTGCCACGAGCTAGTCAGAATAGGAATGTCAGGATAGATAGGATGAATACGTGGCTTGAGAGATGGTGCAAGAGGGAGGGATTCAAATTCTTGGGGCATTGGAACCGGTTCTGGGGTAGGTGGAACCAGTACAAACTGGACGGTCTGCACCTGGGCAGGACTGGAACAGATGTCGTGGGGGGGTGTTTTCTAGAGCTGTTGGGGAGGGTTTAAACTAATGTGGCAGGGGGATGGGAACCGATGCAGGAAGTTGGAAGGTAGTAAAACAGGGACAGAAGCAAAAGGAAGTAAGGGGAAAAGTGCAAGGCAGAGAAGACATAGTCAAAAATCTAAAAGGGCGACAGTACAAGGTACAGTGACTGAGGGGAGCTCAGTGAATAGGCCCAGTAATAACAAAAGGAATAAAACTGGAGATGTTAAGATTCAAAACAGAGGTAAAAAAAACAACATAAGTGTACTTTACCTGAATGCTCGTAGTATTCGGAATAAAGTAAATGAGTTGATGGCATAAATCATTGTAAATGACTATGATTTAATGGCCATTACTGAAACATGGTTAAAGGATGGTCACGACTGGGAGTTAAATATCCAAGGGTATCAAACTATTAGGAAGGACAGAGTGGATGGTAAGGGAGGTGGTGTTGCTCTGTTATTTAAGGATGACATCCGGGCAATAGTAAGGGATGACATCGGTGCTATGGAGGATAAGGTTGAATCCATTTGGGTGGAAATCAGGAATAGTAAGGCGAAAAAGTCACTGATAGGAGTAGTCTATCAGCCACCAAATAGTAACGTTATGGTGGGGCAGGCAATAAACAAAGAAATAACTGATGCATGTAGAAATGGTACAGCAGTTATCATGGGGGATTTTAATCTACGTGTCGATTGGTTTAACCAGGTCAGTCAAGGCAACCTTGAGGAGGAGTTTATAGAATGTATCCGCGATAGTTTCCTAGAACAGTATGTAATGGAACCTACGAGGGAACAAGCGGTCCTAGATCTTGTCCTGTGTAATGAGACAGGATTGATTCATGATCTCATAGTTAGGGATCCTCTCTGAAGGAGCGATCACAATATGGTGGAATTTAAAATACAGATGGAGGGTGAGAAAGTAAAATCAAATACTAGTGTTTTGTGTTTAAAGAAAGGAGATTACAAGGGGATGAGAGAACATAGAATATAGAACAGTACAGCACAGAACAGGCCCTCCGGCCCTCGATGTTGTGCCGAGCCATGATCACCCTACTCAAACCCACGTATCCACCTTATACCCGTAACCCAATAACCCCCCTTAACCTTACTTTTTAGGACACTACGGGCAATTTAGCATGGCCAATCCACCTAACCCGCACATCTTTGGACTGTGGGAGGAAACCGGAGCACCCGGAGGAAACCCTCGCACACACGGGGAGGACGTGCAGACTCCGCACAGACAGTGACCCAGCCGGGAATCGAACCTGGGACCCTGGAGCTGTGAAGCATTTATACTAACCACCATGCTACCGTGCTGCCCCTAGAAGCTAGAAGAACTAGCTAGGGTAGACTGGGAGCTAAGACTTTATGCTGGAACAGTTGAGGAACAGTGGAGAACCTTCCAATCGATTTTTCACAGTGCTCAGAAAAGGTTTATACCAACAAAAAGGAAGGACGGTAGAAAGAGGGAAAATCGACCGTGGATATCTAAGGAAATAAGGGAGAGTGTCAAATTGAAGGAAAAAGCATATAAAGTGGCAAAGATAGCTAGGGGATTAGAGGACTGGGAAATCTTTAGGGGGCAACAGAAAGCTACTAAAAAAGCTATAAAGAAGAATAAGATAGAGAATGAGAGTAAACTTGCTCAGAATATAAAAACAGACAGTAAAAGTTTTTACAAATATATAAAACAAAAAAGAGTGGCCAAGATAAATATTGGTCCTTTAGAGGATGAGAAGGGAGTTTTAATAATGGGAAATGAGGAAATGGCTGAGGAACTGAACATGTTTTTTGGGTCGGTCTTCACAGTGGAAGACACAAATAACATGCCAGCGACTGATAGAAATGAGGCTATGACAGGTGAGGAACTTGAGAGGATTGTTATCACTAAGGAGGTAGTGATGGGCAAGCTAATGGGGCTAAAGGTAGACAAGTCTCCTGGCCCTGATGGAATGCATCCCAGAGTGCTAAAAGAGATGGCTAGGGAAATTGCAGATGCACTAGTGATAATTTACCGAAATTCACTAGACTCTGGGGTGGTCCCGGTGGATTGGAAATTAGCAAATGTGACACCACTGTTTAAAAAAGGAGGTAGGCAGAAAGCAGGAAATTATAGGCCAGTGAGCTTAACTTCGGTAGTAGGGAAGATGCTGGAATCTATCATCAAGGAAGAAATAGCGAGGCATCTGGATAGAAATTGTCCCATTGGGCAGATGCAGCATGGGTTCATCAAGGACAGGTCATGCCTAACTAATTTAGTGGAATTTTTTGAGGACATTACCAGTGCAGTAGATAACGGGGAGCCGATGGATGTGGTATATCTGGATTTCCAGAAAGCCTTTGACAAGGTGCCACACAAAAGGTTGCTGCATAAGATAAAGGTGCATGGCATTAAGGGTAAAGTAGTAGCATGGATAGAGGATTGGTTAATTAATAGAAAGCAAAGAGTGGGGATTAATGGGTGTTTCTCTGGTTGGCAATCAGTAGCTAGTGGTGTCCCTCAGGGATCTGTGTTGGGCCCACAATTGTTCACAATTTACATAGATGATTTGGAGTTGGGTACCAAGGGCAATGTGTCCAAGTTTGCAGATGACACTAAGATGAGTGGTAAAGCGAAAAGTGCAGAGGATACTGGAAGTCTGCAGAGGGATTTGGATAGGTTAAGTGAATGGGCTAGAGTCTGGCAGATGGAATACAATGTTGACAAATGTGAGGTTATCCATTTTGGTAGGAATAACAGCAAACGGGATTATTATTTAAACGATAAAATATTAAAGCATGCCGCTGTGCAGAGAGACTTGGGTGTGCTCGTGCATGAGTCACAGAAGGTTGGTTTACAAGTGCAACAGGTGATTAAGAAGGCAAATGGAATTTTGTCCTTCATTGCTAGAGGGACGGAGTTTAAGACTAGGGAGGTTATGTTGCAATTGTATAAGATGTTAGTGAGGCTACACCTGGAGTATTGTGTTCAGTTTTGGTCTCCTTACTTGAGAAAGGACGTACTGGCACTGGAGGGTATGCAGAGGAGATTCACTAGGTTAATCCCAAATCTGAAGGGGTTGGATTATGAGGAGAGGTTGAGTAGACTGGGACTGTACTCGTTGGAATTTAGAAGGATGAGGGGGGATCTTATAGAAACATTTAAAATTATGAAGGGAATAGATAGGATAGATGCGGGCATGTTATTTCCACTGGCGTGTGACAGCAGAACTAGGGGACATAGCCTCAAAATAAGGGGAAGTAGATTTAGGACTGAGTCTAGGAGGAACTTCTTCACCCAAAGGGTTGTGAATCTATGGAATTCCTTGCCCAGTGAAGCAGTTGAGGCTCCTTCATTACATGTATTTAAGGTAAAGATAGATAGTTTTTGAAGAATAAAGGGATTAAGGGTTATGGTGTTCGGGCCGGAAAGTGGAGCTGAGTCCACAAAAGATCAGCCATGATCTCATTGAATGGTGGAGCTGGCTCGAGGGGCCAGATGGCCTACTCCTGTTCCTAGTTCTTATGTTCTTATGAGGGTGGCACGGTAGAACAGTGCTTGGCACTGTTGCTTCACAACTCCAGGGTCCCTGGTTCGAATTCCAGCTTGGGTCACTGTCTCTGTGGAGTCTGCATATCCCCCCCGTGTGTGCGTGGGTTTCCTCCAGGTGCTCTGGTTTCCTCCCACAGTCCAAAGATGTGCAGATTAGGTGGATTGGCCGTGCTAAATTGCCCTTCGTGATCAAAAAGGTAGGTGGGGTTACTGAGTTACGGGGATAGGGTGGAGATGTGGGTTTAAGAAGGGTGCTCTTTCCAAGGGCCGGTGCAGACTCGATGGGCCGAATGGCTTCCTTCTGCACTGTAAATTGTATGATTCTATGATAACATGGGGAGCAGGGATTCCAGTTGTGATAATACATGGCTGCATATGTTATAATGTAAAGTTTCTCAGCAGAGCAAGAGTTAATGTGGAACTGGAGGATAACACTGCCACAGTGTGATGTATGCAGTCGCATGATAAGAGACTCTCTGCGAACAGTATGGAAGAAACAATTTGTAAGAGGCTAACCTGCATGGCGGAGCCGCACCATGCACGACCATACATGGAACTGTAAATAGATCAATGATGTGTTCAGGTTTAAACACACAAGTTTCAAAACATCATCATTAAGACACCACCACTGCAGCATAAATAAGCCAAATTGTGACACCAACATCCAAAACGGAAACTGGTGATATCTCAACCAGCCCGATCTCCAGGAGTCCTGATGGAATAAAACGTCTTATTAGTAGCGGGAGCCCTGCCACCAGGCTTGCAGCTTCACTGAGGACATTACATCACTGTACTTGTTACGACAGATATCCCCACCTCCCGAGTTCTGTTGAAGGCAAGTGCAATGTTAACATTCATGTCGAGAGGGCTAGAGCAGGGATGTGCTGTGGAGGCAGTATAAGGCTGTGGTCAGACCCCATTTGGAATATTGTGAGCAGTTTTGGACCCTGTATCCAAAGAATGACGTGATGGCCTTGGAAGTGGTTCAGAATGAAGAACTTGTCATATGAGGGCCATTGAGGACTCTGGGTCTGTAATTGATGGAGTTTAGAAGGATGAGGGAGGACCTCATTGAAAATGACAGAACACTGAGAGGCCGAGATAGAGTGAATGTGGAGAGGGTGTTTCCTCTAATAGAAGAATGTAGAACCTGAAGGCACAGCCTCAGACTGAAGGGACGATTGTTTAAAACAGAGATGAGGAGGAATTTCTTCAGCCAGAGGATGGTGAATCTGTGGAGGGCAAGTCACTGAGTCTCTTTAAGACAGCAATAGATAGGTTCTTAATTACTAAGGGGATCAGATGTTATGGGGAGAAGACAGGGGAATGGGGATGAGAAAATATCAGCCATGATTGAATGGCAGAGCAGACCCGATGGGCCAAACGGCCTAATTCTGCTCCTATGTCTTATGATATTATGGTCTAATTGGAGGCTGGCAGCTCTCCAGTATTGACAATGCCAATGGGAATGGTGACCATTGCAGGAACTACACTGTGGCCTACATCAGGGATTGTTTCCAGAGTCCTGGGAGAGAGATAAGTGGGGCAAGATGGGAGTCACAGGGTGGGAGGCATGATGAGAGGATTTGCTGTACGAGACTGCATGGCGAGTTTTCCACCTGCCATTACTAGAATACCAGCGGTGGCGGGCTGAGGCCCTTAAGTGACTACTTCACACATAATTATCATACCCCCTCCTCCAAAACCACTTCCAGGGAGGGCACTAAATCCAATACTGTGTGTGGCATATTTTAATGTTAGGATATTTTTGAATTTGAAGTTGAAAACAAAATATTCTATTATCTTTACATACATTGGCACGTTAACCAGATTAAATATATCACACGCACAACGTGCATTAAAAGCTCTAAAATTAATCTCGTCTCGGCCTTTTGGCTAAGATGAGCGTGGGATCAGGTGTAATGCCTGGATCTGGCATGTCTCTCTTGTGGAGACCATGAATTGGATTCAATTTGAATTGTTCTTTGGAGCAGGCAAGGAGCTGGATTAGGGGTTTGCCCCTGTCCACACTTTGAGCCCTGGCTTTGTAACTCTGATAAAGTAATAAATAAAAACCCTCTAAAATGCTTGCTGCACATTTCACGACAAGAATGCTGGAATAAATTTGCAATGTTCATTAATGTTAGTTATGGATTGTTTCGAACAAATTGCTGGATTTTGATTCTAATTTATAACTGTAGACAGTTAATAGACCATTAAAGGACAATTCAACCCCGAGAACGCATGGATTAAAGAGTATGTGATTAAAACCTTGACAGATTTTGAAATAATTAGGCCGCCCACACACCATCGAGCTGCTGCGATATCTGCAGTTTGGATATTGCCTTTTGTGTTGTTACCTCCAATTGGAAAGGAACCACTTGAAATCAGCACTTACATCAGCCCAAGTTTCTTCACCTCACAGGCTGAAACCACAGTTTCATACATGGATACACATGTCACCAAAAGTTGATGCAATAAAATGCTTACATGAAGAAACAACCCAACTGTGTGAAATTGATTATCTTTCATTTGTACCAGAAAAACAAATTGGAAGCTAATGATTCTAAAAATCGACACGCACACGCACATTTTCATGGACGTACAGAGTCTTACAGCAAAATGAACCTTCTTCTGTTTCAGTAAAAATCTGACAAATGTTGAAGACATTTCAGTTAGCCCCTGATAGAATCACATTTGGGAAGGAACAAGCAGAAAATATTCCAGATATTGTGAGGACTGTGAGGAATGCCTGAAAGAATAAAAGGAAAACTTGCAGCAAAAATGCTTTTAAAGGTGAATTTGTCCTAATGAGCAGTGAACCACCTTACATTTGGAATGCATCCAACTTGTGGTGGTTCGCTTTGACACATTTTCATGGCTATGCTGTTTCTTCAACTGTACACTCTAATAATGAGAAGGTTTTATTAGATAAGGCAAGGTAAGCACAAATTTGGCCTTCATTAGGTGCAGAACAATAACTGGCTTTAGTTATAGCTTTGAATCTGGAACCCACTGCAACAATAGTGAAACGAAAAAGAAAAACAACTTCAGAAGGCTTATATAAGAATATCTGTGCTTGCCAATTATTTAGTGAGGTAATTTGGTGTTATGTACGCAAATGACACTATTTGCTCGCGAAATCTCCCGTGACATGTAGTGACATCAGTGCAACTTTTTTGCGGACTTTGGCGAGTTTATCACCATACGCTGTAGAAGCAACATCTCTTAATAAACCCTATGAACTTAGAATGTGGCAACTCTGATTATTTTTCTCTATGCTGCAAACAACAAAAATGTAGCAGAAGATAAAACTGATGATCAGGATTTCGGTCAGAAAACTGGCAATGAGGTTCCGAGCCATAAACAGCGATCGGCCAAGATTTGGGGCAGAAGAAAACCATTTGTCGAGGCTCAGGCTTAAAATCATCAATGAGATTGTGGCAAATAAATTTTTAGAAGCCGTTCAGATTTTGGGAAGCTGTCAGCGAGTAAATCAATTGATCGCAACCACCGCTAGTGTGAAGTAAGGATTTTGAAAATAGATTGGTACACTGCTGCAAGTTTCTGCAGCATATCTTTTAACAAAGAATCGAGGTTTTAAGGCAAACTTACTGTTTGTGTGTAGAAGCTGCAGAGACTGCATACGTAGCTCTGGAAACTGCTGCAGGAAGGAGAACCGAGAAGGCTACTGTCTCTGCAACTATTGCTTGGAAACTGCTAGTCCAAGCAAGGGAAGGGCTAGTTTGCTTTGTGTGCTTGGAGATTGCTTGTTTTTCGGGAAATAAATGGCAGGGAGAAAGTGTGAAGGTCGAAGAAGTACAGACCAGGGAACCAGGGTCCAGAAAATGGTGGGAAAATGTGATGACATGGACAGCTTTGACGAGGATTACGAATTCTTATTACATGGAATTCTTATGAAGAAATGTCCCAAATGTAGCTTGGAGCAAATCAGACACCAGAAACCCTGCATGCTGCGACTTTCCTCAGCTCGGTTGGGTGAAGCACATTCCTGTTTTTACAAAATCTAGTCCACCCAACTAAACCAGGAGAAAAGACCAACAAAGAATTAATGATAATTTTGGAAAGACATTTCTCTCCCTGCTCACTGCTGATAGCTGAAAGATTCCACTTCCATTGTCGTGTGCAAGAAGAAGGGGAAAGCCTTTCGCAATTCGTAGTAGCACTACTTAAATTAGCAAAGTGCTGTGCATTTGGTCAAATACTTGATGATAAGACTTCGAGACAGATTGGTCTGTGGACTCAGAAATTAAGCCATGCAAACAAAACTGAAGGTGAATTAACCCTTAAATCTGCCGTGGAAATTGCTACTTCATGGAACTTGCAGTGAAAGAGGCTTTGTTGATTGGAGTCTGAGCAAAAGCCCATATGGTGGAGACTGTTGAAAGCATGTCTGTGAAAAATCTACCATGTTATTACTGTACTTAAGTGGGACACTCAGCAGGAGAATGTTGGAGTAAGGAGAATAAATTCAAAAATTGTGGTAAAGTAGGACAATTTACCAAGGCATGTTGGTCACATCAATCTTCATGAGCACGAAAAAAGTATCCCAAGAAAATTAAAGACAAGACTGCTAATGGATTTTATCACTTAAGTGGCAGAACTAAAGACTCACTAGGGGACAATGTGTCAAGTCAGCTTAAATAATTCAAGCTTAGTGTCTTGTTGGTACAAGGAGATTTGCAATGCTTGGGGTTTACCCAAAATTTGATGGAAATACTAGCAAGATGGAAGTGGATATGAGCGCTGCAGTATTACTAATACCTGAGGCAATGTACAGTCACAAGCTAAAAAATCTACCGCTACAACCATCAGATGTTGTGTAAGGACATGCACTGAAGATGTTGTAGCACTAATGGGATGCATCACAGTGAGTGCGGAAGTTAACGGTCAAAACGTGAGCTACCTCTCCACGTTGTCCCAGCATTGTTTGGTAGATCGTGGTTGAGGAAGATAAAGCTCAACTGGGTCATCTGAACCAACTCGTTGATTCAAAGAATGACTGCAACCACCCTGAACAACTATCCTAAGGTTTTTGAGTCACTGGGCTCCATGACTGGAGATGAAATTAAACTCAAGATAAAGGCAGACAGTGCACCTAAGTGTCTCCAAAGTGTGTAATGTACCTGTGCCATCCAGCCAAAAGAAAAATAACTTGATAAATTAATTTAGAAAGGAGTCATTGAACCCATTACCACCAGTGATTGGGCGACACCAATAGTTCCTGTGTTAAAGTGGGCTGGTTCAGTAAGAAGACTTGGAGATTTTCAAACCATAAGTAACCCCAAATTGTGTACTGGCCATTATCCTCTATCACTTATCAAAATTTATTCACTGGACTCTCAGCAGGTCAAACATTTACCAAAATAGATCTTTCTCAAGCATATCTTCAGATGAATGTGGCTGCAGAATCACAATCGTTCCTTACCATAATGGGAATAAGGGTCTTTTTCATTATCGGGGATTTCCAATTTGGATAACTTCGGTACCTGCTCTTTTCAGAGATCAAAGGACCAAATTCTGAGTGGACCAGCTGGTGTGCAATGTTACCTAGATGACATTCTTATTACAGGCTCAAATGATGATCAACATGTAAGGAATTTGGAAGCTACTCCTACTTACAAAGTCGCAATCTTAAAATCAAGAAAGCGTGAATTCTTTAAGTGTTCTCACAACTATCTGGGTCATATCATCGATGGTTTACTCGAAGAACCAAAGAAGATGGCTGAGATTGTAGAAGCTCCACATTCACAGACTGTGATGCAGTTAAGGTCATTTTTGGGATTGTTCAATTATTATAGCAAATTCATTCCTAACTTAGCAACAAGGCTGAAGCTATTACACACTGCTTTGTGTCAAACAAGCTTGGCATTAGACCAGAGAATGTGAACATGCTTATCAAAATGTCAAAGAGGTTTTAAAGAAGTCAGAGTAATTGGTCGATTACAATCCAAAGATGAAGGCACAACTTGCTTGTGAGGCATCACCCTATGAAGAGACTTACGGAAATCCTGTCAGAGAGAAGAGCAGTACTTCTTCAGGGTAGGCATTCCTGGACTCTTCTCTCTACTGCTCTTCTCTCCGACAGGATTTCCGTAAGTCCCTCCCTCACTATCCTCATTTTCACTCCACAGTATAAATATTTCCCACTCTCTCTGTCTGTTAGCTTTGATAAAGAGTCATCGGACTCGAAACGTAAGCTCTTTTCTCTCCCTACAGATGCTGCCAGACTTGCTGAGATTTTCCAGCATTTTCCCTTTTGTTTCAGATTCCAGCATCTGCAGTAATTTGCTTTTATCCAGAGAAACGCTCTCATTCAACTGGGCTGTATTACATACTCATCTCTATTTGTATGGAAGTGAGTTTGAAGTAATAACTGATCCAAGACCATGAGTAAACTTGTTCATATTGCAAACCACCTACCTGAATAGAACATTTAATACTCAAACTTCAAGAGTACAAGTTCCATGTTGAGAATCAGCCAAGCAAGCTCAACACAGGGAACTTTGTTTCAAGACATCGTTTGTCAACATTCAGCCCCATACGTCATGAGGAAAATGTTGCATCGCAAAATCTCAACCCCATGAGGCTAAACATAGTGTCAAAATCGCGAAAACTAGCTGACATTAAAGTGGCAACGAAACAAGGTGTGGCGTTACAACTTTATTTGATCGCTATGGAATGACCAGACTGGGAAGACGTGACTGAAAGAGTGTTGACCAATGAAATCGTTCTCACGCTACCATATCATCATAATGTTTGAAATGAGCTCACCATCACAACCACATCTGATCTCATATTAACCAGCAACTTAAGGGGAAAGGGGGAAAAGATATTTAAGGAAAGTGATATGTAACTGAATTGCGTTATTATGGGGGAAAGCCCTGATGATCAGCTCCTTTGTGTGGGTTGCTGAGAAGCTGTGAAAGTTTTGAATTGGAGGTAGCCGCTCAATATTAAGCCTGGAGAGTCTTTGCTTTCGGGAGCAGTTTGTTTCTGAACTTCCTTTGAGAATTCCACATTTGTGTGGAAGTGTCTGGGAAATTGTGATGTGTGCCTTTATGAACAGTTCCTTGACTTTGGTAATATTCACTGGATTTTATGGTTAAGGATTTGCAAGGGGTTATTGCCAAAAGGGTAGATCAATTGTGTACTTTTGACCAGGCATGTTTCTGAGTGTTGTTCTGCAAGACTGTTTTACTGTGCAACTTTTATCTTGTGTACTTAAGGATTTTGTAGGTTTTAATAGTTTTTATTTTTTTTTATACATTCGAATGATGGTACTGGAGATCTATACTTTTGAGGTCAGCTTTTCCGGCTCTTCCTCCTAGTTTTCACAATAAAAAAATGTTTATTATCAGCAAGATATGTTTCAATCTGGGCTCTGGCACTGTGGCCATAACAGATGTTCATATTGTAATGTAAACTACCCACTGTGACAGCCAACCATTTGTCGTGACCCACACAAAAGGATCAGTAATCACTGCTCGATGTAGTTCACAAGTCCTCATACAAAACATGGTGTTCTTCAAAGCATCAAAAGCCTCAGTGGCCAACATTGAATCTGAATCCAACATCAACATCTCAAACAAAAAATGTAATTTAAACATCACACTTAATGTCAGATGATACCCGAATCATGAGAGAAAATGTCCACCATACTTAAATGATTATGTTACAAAGCTAGCTATTTTCAGTTGGTGAACAAATCTTTCTACTCATTGTATATGACTGAGCGCATTGCAAAATTAATTTTTGAAAAGTTAGAATATGCAATAAGTTGAATGTTCAAGTTATGATTAAGTTTAATGTTTACACTTTGAAGATGAATCATTGAAACATGCTATAGCTCACATTTACTAAGGCGATGGATGTAATGCTTTGAAAAGTGCAATGCAGTACATAGTGTTCACTTGAAGTTACTATGCATAATTCTGCCAACAGAGGGAGTCTGCAAATGGGATCATAGAGTATGAAGAAACCATTCTAATAAAATAAACTATTGTGTTTTCTGCACTTAATTCTGGCTGCCTTTGGCTGTTTCTAGCTACAAGAACCTCAACCAGATTTATAAATTTCTCCTGTGGTCCTGTCGAAGCCTGGAACTTTCCTTGAGGGTAGGGATATAATGCCTTAATTAACCTCCACGACAATGGGTTTGATGTCCAGGTTTTCACATTTGGACCAATTGGAAACGTGGCATTGGCTACCCTATTTGTTGCGGATGGGCAGTTAAACATACCGCTAAAGTGCTTAACCCAGTGCTCTTTGATAACTATTCTGACTGTCAGGAGAGATTCCTTGTCAGCACTTAGACCAGGAGAGGAATGGCAGCTGTTAAGGCTGCAGGACAAACATCATGCTTCTATGTCGGGAATGTGGGCTGGATACGTGGAACTTACCTGGATATTTACCATGGGATCGTTACACTGTTTGATTTCTGGCATCACTCAGAGATTAACTGGTGAAACTGAACAACACTTCAAAACTGACCCACAATTCATCCCCCAACACAACCCGACTACATTCTGCAGTCTGACAACACCCCCGGCCCATCTACCCACTCACCTACCTGCTCACCCAATCACCCGCTCACCAATCAGCTAATCACTCATAAAGTCTTGAGGGGCGGGATTCTCTAATCCATCATCAAAATCACGTTCGGCGAGTGGCTGGAGAATCCCCGTTTGCGACAAAATCGGGGGCGGTACCACTTTCACGATGCTCCACCCCCTCCAAAGCGCCATCCTCTCGGAGTATACCGCATGCTGTATCGACGGCTTCAGGGCGTTACCTAATGCCCTCCCCCTGATGCTCCACCTCCGACTCGCCGGGTTCCCGACGGCATGGGTCTCTCATGCTATTTCTTGTTGGGAACTCGGTGTGGTATCGGCGGACTCAGGCCAGCACAGCCACAGTCGGGGGAGAGCCCATCCGTGGGCAGGGGAACTTTGGCAGGGGCTTGGGGCACTGTTGGGGGTGGTCCAGGGGTCGCGGCCAGCGCCATGTTGCACATTGTGGCTGCTGCATGTCGCGGCCATGTTGCACGTCGCAGTTCCCCAGCCATATCGGCAGCTAAAGCCATGTGCTCTACGCTGTCTGCCTGCTAGCCTCACACCAAACAGAGGATCGTAAAACGCCAGCGTTCCCACACCGGCATCAGGACATAGCCTGAAAATCGGAGAATCCGGCCCCAGACCTTGAAAAGCTTACCTGAATATTGCAGCTACTATTGGAAAAAAAGGGATATGTCCCCTTTTCATCTGCCTCCTTCAATGCTCACTGGACTTGCCCTGGAGAGTATGCGCTGGCCAATTTCTGGTGCAGCCTGGGGAGGAAAGCCCTGATTGTAAATATACAATATAATTGGGGTTCAGAAAACTTCTGCATGCAATGACAATGTGCTCAGCAATGCCGCTGAACAGAATATCGAGGCCAGAAAAGTATGCGTTTATTCCTAAAAACTTAGAATATCTACTTCTTGTAGGCTGGAGCTCAAATATTAATATTTTAAGATTAATATTATTAACCAACTTCTGGAGATAACAATTGATCAGAAACTGAACTGGATTAGCCACATTAATGCTGTGGCTACCAAAGGGGTCAAAGGCGGGTAATCTTACGGTGAGTAACTCGCCTCCTGACCACCCAAAGCCTGATGACCTCTACAAGACACAATTCAGGAGTGCAATTGAATACTCTCCACTTGCCTGGATGAGTGCAGCTCTAATAACACTCAAGATGTTTAACACCATTCATGACAAAGCAGCCCGCTTGATTGCTCCCCCTTCCACAAACATTCAAACCCTCCAGCACCGACGAACAGTGGCAGCCATGTGTACCATTTACAAGATGCACTGCAGTAACTCACCAAGGTTCCTTAGACAACACCCTCCAAACCCACAACCACTACCATCTAGAAGGACAAGGGCAGCAGATACCTGGGAACTCCACCACCTGGAGGTTCCCCTCCATGTCACTCACCACCCTGACTTGGAAATATATCACTGTTCCTTCACTGTCACTCGGGCAACATCCTGAAACTCCCTCCCGAACAGCAGAGTGGATGTACCTACACCTCAATGAGTGCAGCGGTTCAGGAAGGCAACTCAGCACTACCTTCTGAAGAGCATCTAGGGATGGGCAATAAATGCTGGCCTAACCAGCGTGCCCACATCCCGTAAATTAATTTTAAAAACATTATACAACAAAAGTACATATCATTGATTCACTGTGTCATTTGAAACTGATATTTAACTTTGAAGTTTAAACAGAACCAATAATTCATAATTTTGTCAAAATTTCAAGTGACAGAACAGTACAAAGTTAGCTGCTTCCGCTATGATCAGTGAGTCACTTCTAAATAAAATCTGTCAGTATCAAAGATGAGTAATAAGAAACCGTATAATCTATGTTTGTCTTTTATTCTAGTTGACTTTTTCTCCTGGAAGAGCAGGTAATAATTATCTTACAATATGCAAGTGGGATATCTCTGTCTGTTTTCAGGTACCTGTGAAGATGTCGGCAATCATGGACCTCCATATTAATCTTGCACCAGAGGCATGGACTATCTTCACTGGTGGCACATTTGTCCAGTTTATGAGGTTCCTCAGAAAGATCCTTCTTTGTCTATCTGAATCTCTTTTACATCAACCTTTCCCATCAGCACCAGACTTTCTAACTTTTGATTCCTCTATAGGTGTCCAAGAAAAGGGCTGGTTTAGCACAGTGGGCTAAATAGCTGACTTGCAATGCAGAACAATGCCAGCAGCACGGGTTCAATTCCCGTACCGGCCTCCCCGAACAGGCACTGGAATCTGGTTCACCGATACGGAACTGGAGTCCCTGCTGGACACCGTGGAGGAGAGACGGCGACCCTGTATCTCAGGGTGGAAAGGAGGCTGCCAGCCGCCACTATTGGCCAGACTCAAGTGGCAGAGATGGTCAGCGCCGTGGGCAACACCATCCGGACCGGCGAGCAGTGCCGGAAAAACTGCACAATCTCCTCAGGCAGCACTCTACCCCTAGCACCAACCACAGTCCCATACACCTGTAACCTTACTCCT
Organism: Scyliorhinus canicula; assembly: GCF_902713615.1. Lineage (NCBI taxonomy): Eukaryota > Metazoa > Chordata > Chondrichthyes > Carcharhiniformes > Scyliorhinidae > Scyliorhinus > Scyliorhinus canicula. Next base: position 108,647,733 of record NC_052160.1, on the reverse strand, counting down.
CGCCCTGCAACACGGAGGACGACGAACCCTCACCCTGCAACACATGCCAACACTCATACCGGCCGCCATGACTGGGTGCCCTGGCTATCAAAGCCACCAGCTACCCACCCCCTGGGCTGCATGTGTCGGACTGTCTAACACTGTGCGTTTCCTGTATCTCCCACATCCCCCCAGAAGAATGTCGCACACAACAAGCAGGATAGGGAGAAGACGAGAGGAGGAGCACCAGACCTGCGTCCCCTCACTGCAGCAGAGCAGAGGGTACTGAGCCTTGTCAGTGGGCCAGAGGAAAGGGCAGTCACCGGTGTGGAGTTCGGCATTGGGTGAGGAAGTGATACCCTGTTGAGCTGCGGTTTCCCATGACACGTGTGCCACCATCACCCCCCCCACCACCACCCCCAAACCGCCAACACACCCAGCACCATCCCTCCACCAACGCCACTTTTAGACACAAACCACCCTCACACCACCCTCACACCCACGCCACCACCACTGCACCACTAACAATCCTACACCCTCCTCCCCAACACCACCCCTTCCTCCTCCCCAACATCCCACCACACCTACGCGGCCCGTGATGCAATCATGCATCTAGTCTTGTGTCTTGCAGGAGTTGTTGGTGATGGGGTCGGCCCTTCTGGTATCCCTGGCCCCAACTCAGCCACAGCCAGAACCTCAAGTGTGGAGGAGCGATGAGGACGACACTGACACAGCCGGGAGCCATTAACCAGCATTCCAGGACTCCCTGGAGCTCGAGTCCGGGGATGATACTGACTTCCCATCACAGCTGTCTTCAACACCTCCACCATCTCACAGATGGAGGAGTCCAACTGCGTGCAGGAGCAGGAGGTACTGGCAATGATGTCTGCCACCCAGGCCAACACGGCACTATGGCATCTGTGGTGGAGGCTTTGGTGGAAGGTTTCAGCCATGGACACCTGAGCAACAGCCAGGCCCATCCAGACGCAGTCACCCCAGAAGACGCCCGCCAAAGGGGACCTAGGTCACAGAGCGGTAATCACAGCAGACCACCTCCGCTTCTGATGTACCAACTGGGGATCCACCTGGGCATAGTGTTAGAGCCCATAAGGCCAGAAAAGTAGATACCACTTACATTGGCATGGGTGCAGGGCACAGTATAGCGATAGGGGCAAGGGCAAAGACCTGCATGTACGTTTTCACATTAAACAATTGTGCACAACATTACAACCTGCCTCAGTGCTCTGACAGAAGGATGTGAGGGGTGGGCGGCTCCGGACTGGCTGCAGAACTTGCAGACACATATATATAGGTTAAATGTGCGGGCAAAAGCCTGGCCGATGGAATATGCTGTGGGAAAATGTGAAGAGTAAAAAAGCAGAGTATTACTTAAACAGAGACCAGCAGCATAATTCTGAGGTGCAGAGGGATCTAGGTGTCCAGCTGTGACATCTGAACCATAGGAGCTAATCTGGTGATATTCAAGAAGTCTGCACCTCGTTATCTCTGAAGATACGGTGACGGCTCCTATGGGCTTCCGACCCCGAATTCAAAGGAAATTACACAATTACTGGGCAGGATTCTCTGTCCTGCCAGCCCTGTTTTCTGGTGTGGCACACCCCCACCAATAGTGGGATCCTCTGTTCCCAAAGCTGGCCAATGAGGTTTCCTATTGTGGGCCAGCCCACACTGTCAGTAAACGCACGGGAATGGGTGCACTGCCGTTCGGGTGGTGGAGCCCGTCGATGGAGAATCCCACAGACTATCTACATTTCATAAGCCAGACTTGGGCAACTGGGGTCTACTGGTCTGCTTGGACAAAGAGCCCTGCAACCTTCCTTTCAAATTCATAGTGATTGGATTATTAACAATCCTGCAATCCAGACAAACGGATACACATCTTTTGTCAAAGCCTAAATGGAGGTGTGGGAGTAATGTGACATGATCCCCATAGTTGGAAGAATCTGTAATATTTTCCTGGGGAACTGCAAATCAGTCTGCCATCTTTCCCCCTACCAAGCATCAGCACAAAAGAAATACTCTGTCCAGGTTTGAAGGCCTATCCCACCATGGAACTTCACGACAAGCCTAATTATCTTTGCATGCTTCTCTCACTTTGGAAGTCATCTCTACTGGAAAACTGGGCTATCTAGCATCAAATTTTATCCTGCCAATTTCTGTGAAGGAATATACCTTTGGACTTTGATTCTAGAGTCTGGAAAATAATTATTTGCTGTGTTGTCTTTGACCTGTGAATAATTCTTTCTCTATCTTCCTCTCTTATTGCATCAGTGAAAAAGAGGCAATGTTGCTACCTTCCTCCCGCATTTGAGTATGTGCAAATAAACAAATCCTCTAAATTTTCCCTATTTTGAGTTTGCTGTGGGGTTATCTATAGAAATCAGATCATGTCAAAACCGAGGTGTTGGGAAATATGCCATTGCTTAGAAAGGGGGAAATTTGTTTACGAAAGGATGGTGAGATGAGAAATCAGGGCTCTTTTAAGTTAAACATCCTGCAGTCCGTAACAAAGAACTGAACTAAACCTTCTGTTTCAGAGTTGCATGTTGCCAAGTTACTGAGCAATAATAATAATCACTTATTGTCACAAGTAAGCTTCAATGAAGTTACTGTGAAAAGCCCCAAGTATCACATTCCGGCACCTGTTCGGGGAGGCCGGTATGGGAATTGAACCCATGTTGCTGTTCTTGTTCTGCATTACAAGCCAGCTGTTTAGCCCACTGTGCTAAACCAGCCGCAATAGCATGGATCCAATAGAGTTAGCTTGTCTCGGCGATTTGCTTCTGAGTCAGGGATTCATTGGTTTAAGCTCTATTCCAGAACACGGGTATGCAATTTAGGGTGATATTTTAGCAAATTGATGGCTGCAGGTACCATCATTCAGATGTGATATTGGACATGCCCACCTCCCTTTTCTTGTGGACATAAAGATCCCAAGGTGCTATTTAAGGAAGAAAGGGAAGTTCTCCGGGTGTCTTGGTCAACATTCCTCCCTCAACTATTACCAATGTACAATGAAGCAGTCAATATGTCCATAAGTAATGGATTGGCTGGGAAACATTTTGGTACATCCTGAGTAAATCCACGACAAAGATGCCATATAAATTTAATTTCATTACTTTTTAGTAACAAATATAGTGTGAGCTCTAGTATGAGTCTTGTGGTGCAGCGGCTAGCATCTCTACTGAGCCAAAAGCTCCAGGTTTAAGTCCCACCCCGGGGCTTGATGGCCAAGGAAGGTGCGTTCTTAACGCGGTCAAACAGGTTTGAGTGTGTCAATCTTTCAAAACAAACCAATGTTAAAAGTGGGAGAGACTCCTGGTCACCCACGCTTGACGTGGAGTGGTGCCCCTCAAGCTAAACCTCCCCCTGGCAACAGACGGGCGAGCTGTCCCATGAATTACTATCCAGATGTGGAAAGGGAATTGCAACAGTATGAGCTGATTTTTCAGACAAAAATCACAGACATATCTAAATAATAATGTCATCTGTTAATAGAGTCTGTGAAAGTACAAGCTTGATATTGTGTTCTGCATAAAAGCAGGACAAATATATAAATGAGATTTTCATTGCTACGTTACTCTTTAAGGAATGGTGTTATGTCAGCTGCCTGATGCTTCCAGAAGACAAGGATCTTGTAAAGTGCACAGTGTAACATTTGGTTCATGCATCTTCTGATGGTCAGCAAACATTCGATCGGTTTGGAGCAATGCAGAACATCTTCCAAAATCCTTTTTTGTTTCAAACAACCAGCTACTTTTCACTTGTTTGCATTCTAACTGATCCACGTATCAGTCCTTATTTTCAAGCAAATATGCAGTAAAAAGCTATAATTATAATGTCTCAAAGCCACTTCACAGTTGAGTAAATATGAGAGTTTGTTGCAATGTGTGTAAATACTGCTGCGAAGAGATAAATATTGTCGAGGACATCAGAACAACAACACCCATGAATCTGTTCAAATAGTGCCATTAGATCTTTCATGTCTGCCAGAGATGGTCGAATAGACCTCAGGTTAGCCTTGCCTATGAATGCTGGAACTTCTGACAACATAGCACTCCTCATGTATTGCACTGAACCACATCCGAGGTTTGACCTCATGACTTTCTGACCAGGCAAGAGTGACATTACTGAGCCAAGGCTGATGCCGAAACAAAACCACATTGCATTATATATATTGGTACCTTTTTCCATTCTATACTGTTCTGTTTACTGAGAAGATATAATGGGTTGGATTCTCCGACCCCCCGCCGGGTTGGAGAATCGCCGGAGGCAGGCGTCAATCCCGCCCCCACCGTCTCCCGAAGTCTCCGGCACCGGAGATTCGGGGGGGGGCAGGAATCGTGCCGCGCCGGTCGGCGGGCCCCCGCCCCCGGCGATTCTCCGGCCTGTGATGGGCCGAAGTCCCGCTGCTGTAATGCCGGTCCCGCCGGCGTGAATCAAACCACCTCCCTTACCAGCGGGTCTGGCGGTGTGGGTGGGCTCCGGGGTCCTGTGGGGGGCGATCTGGCCCCGGGGGGTGCCCCCACGGTGGCCTGGCCCGCGATCAGGGCCCACAGATCCGTGGGCGGGCCTGTGCCATGGGGGCGCTCTTTTCCTTCCGCGTCGGCCATAGCCTCCGCACTGGCCGACGCGGAAGTGACCCCCTCCCCTGCGCATGCGTGGGATGACGTCAGCAGCCACTGACACTCCCGTGCATGCGCGGACTTCCGCCGGCCGGCGAAGTCCCTTCGGCCCCGGCTGGTGTGGCGCCAAAGGCCTTCCACGCCAGCTGGCGGGACGGGAACCACTCCGGCGCAAGCCTAGCCCCTCAAGGTGAGGGCTTAGCCCCTAAAGATGTGGAGAAATCCGCATCTTTGGCGCGGCCCGACACCGGAGTGGTTCACGCCACTTCATCCCACCGGGACCCCCTGCCCCGCTGGGTAGGGGAGAATCCAGCCCAATATCTGCATTCTATATCAGAGAGAAAAATAATTGAACATGACATTTATTTTATACAGTTTGGGATAAATTCTTTTCTTTAACAATGCTCAATTTTAGGAGAAAAAAAAAGATATGGGGAATAAGGAGTGCATTAAAGTGGATTTATCTATTACATTGAAAAATATAAGCAAGGATTATTGATGATGCCTGTTTCACATTCAAAAGAGAATGCTAAACAAGCAATATATTTCTCGAGTTACTCCCTAACTCGAAGAAATAATGTCTGTTGCATTATAGATTAGATTTAACAAATGTAATAGAAAACATCAGTGGGAACTCCAGGATCCATCATTCTGTAACTTTGAATCTAAAACATTGCTGGGTTTTGCTTTGATGTGAATGCAAAGTTACAGGCACAAGTTCGAATTTCAATAAGATTCAGTTCTTGACATCAGCAACTTAATGGGACTTGCTCATTAATGAGCAGAGGGCAAGTTCCAGTGAAAACAAGTTACATTTCATCAGGAGAAATGTTCAGATCTTTTGGTTTTGTTTAAAGGCAACAACATAGCATTTGAACAATGGTGGAGAAAGATTTTCCATCTTTTTAGACATGATAGGAGGGATTTTAAATTCAAATCCAAGTGCCTCTCAAGCATTATTCAAATCCTCATTCTCTTTATAGTAATCCATTTCAGCTTTTTTTGGTTATGAGATTTTTTTTTCTCCTCCCTTAAAGTAATGGTCCAGATCTTCCATTCCCTGGCGGTCATTCCCTGGAGGTACTCTGGAAGAAGTGCTGGGTAGCCCCTTGGAAGTACCCATTCAAGGGCTACATGGAAATTGTCTGGGAAGTTTCATCTTCCATTGGAACCTTTGACCCTCCGATATAAAGTCAGAGACCTTGGATCGTTCGGACTTACACAACCGAATAGTTACCAAAGAAAGGTTAGAAGAATTCAAATCAGTTCTAACTCCTGGGTAGCTATACTACTCACAATCCCCCAATCCCCTGACTATACCACCAACCCAAAGAACCCCCCCCCCCCCAACCCGATCCATACTATTCCCTCACCCACTTATCTTACACACTTACTTTCCACAGCTTGTCAAAGTTGTCGTAAAATTTGAACTTACCAGAACACGGCAACTAGAAATGTAAAACGGGGATGTGGTTTCATTTACCCAATGCTCCTGCTCTACCCGGAAGGCCTCCAGGGGCATCTTTGCTCCACATTCCTGAGGAAGTCCGGTTTGGAAGTCTGGGGAAGAAATCTGGAACCCCAGACAAAGGTAAGAAAATTGCAGTGGATTGGCAATCTGACGTTGATTGCCACTCCACGGAGGATTCGACCCAATGACTCTCCTGGGGAATATTTCCTTGGATACGTGATATCAGGTGCTTTGGTCAAGTGTCCAGTATTCATGTGTGAGCATTGACATTGAGGGGGAACACCAATGAGGGAAAATAATTGGGGACGAAAATGAAAATTTAAGTCTTTTTATTATAATTGATAAACTGGGATAAAGCTCAAATCCCAAAAACAGATAAGTTGGGATAATTTGAGTTGTTGAAATGCAAATAATATGAAACAACAACCTAATCCAATTTGAGCCTGCGCTCATCTGGTTTCATCAAAGGCTGGATGAAGGGGTGCAAGATTAATCTGCGCATAGGAGTCTGACTGGCCGCTGAAATATATTGCGGGTGGCTACCCTCATTGTAACTATCATTCTCTTCTCAGGTCAACTAGGGTTACCAGCCCGTAGAGTAAACAAGCGGCATATAGGAGGAAAGGAGGGCTGATTTCATGAGTACATCTGCTGTTTATAGATCCGCTAGACCAAACAAGCTACCCAGTATACATCCTACACATCCTGTCACCTGTCTGCTAACCCCACTACATCAATCTCGATCTGTTGCACTGTCCTTGATTAGATGGCATATTCTTTTGAATTTCCCCCCCTGAAAACAGCCACCCAGTTCACCCTCCACCTCTCCTCCAAATGGAACAAGCCTCTTTAGTTCAAATCCAATTCCATGTGTATTAACATCATTCCCCCCCCCCCCCCCCCCCCAGTCTGTTAATAGCAATCCTGTATGAAGCAGCACCTCAAGACTCTCCATCTCGTCTGTAGTCCTTGTCTTCTCTCTGTTCCTTTTTCTCCAAATGAGTTCTTCCAATTTATCAATAGGGATAAGGAGGTGGGCGAGACATGTAGTGTTGACAAATACTTTGCAAAAGCCCTGTGGTTGTATGTCTAGGTCAGCATGAAGATGACTTAGACTGATCTTTCCACCTTCCCACATTGACGACACATCCAAACTTTCTTTAATGGAAATGCCAGGAATATTTCTGGAAATGTTTGCTCAGACAAGAGTTTCATCCACTAGCAAATCTACATTGCTTCGATGACATATGATTATCAAATTGATTTATTTTTTGCAGTGGTATACAGGGAGGAGGCCCTGCACTGGTTTTAGTCATCCAGTAATATATTTCCACACATACTTCACTGTTGCCATGGCTCCCAAGGAAAATTCAGGAATCATGCAAATAGCACATCAAATGTAATCAAAGTTACAATGGAAAGGGGTTCCATTTTGTCACAATTTGAGGAGTTATGGAAAATATATTTAAAAATGCCTAAACCTTATTACTAATTTAATTAATTATATTAATATATCTCCCATGGTAGTCCATGCAGGAAGTTAAGACCAAGTACAGTATGTTGGTCAAGCAGGTTAGAAAGCAATGAGGTATCTGGATCTAAGAGTGAAGGGAGATAGATGAAATGAAAATCGCTTATTGTCACAAGTAGGCTTCAAATGAAGTTACTGTGAAAAGCCCCTAGTCGCCACATTCCGGCGCCTGTTTGGGGAGGCTGGTACGGGAATTGAACCCACGCTGCTGGCCTGCCTTGGTCTGCTTTAAAAGCCAGCGATTTAGCCCAGTGAGCTGGGAAGTGAAGAGGGAAATGGCCAGGAGAGGAGGATTGATGAAGGGGCAGAAGGGGTTAGAGAGGGAGAGTTAGAGTATGGTAAGAGAGGTTAGGCAGGGCAAGACAGATGATGATCAGGGAGATATAACATGGAAACTAGGTGAGGAGAACAAGAAGGACAAGGGCTAGGTGGCTGTGCTGCATGTTCCATCTCTTCACAGTGAGGGTGGAGGGGGAGAAGAATAAGGTGGTGTGAGGCAAAAGGGGGAGAAAAAGGAGAAAGAATGAATGACAGGAGGAGGTGGATGAGAGAGGACACAGGTTGGGAATGGAAAGGGTTGGGTGCCAAGGGCAAGAACCAATTTTCCTTTCACTGGGACCGGGAGGAAGACATTTTACCATGTGAGGAGTGTTGGACTGCCTTATTGTTCAGATTAATCTCATTGCTTTAAAAAATAGAAGAAAATTACTGACCTGGTTATGGTGAACAACAGGAGCAGAGACAAAGGATAATAGGCAGTGATTCTCATTGTCAGGATGTGAATTAGTGGCATTATGTAAGGACTTGTGTTGGGGCCTCAACTATTTGTAGTACTTATTAATGACTTAAATGATGGAATAGAAAGTCTCATATCAAAGTTTGCCAGTAACACAAAGATAAGGGCATCGCAGCCATGTAATCCTAACCTTGCTCCTAATTTGTATGTTCGCATGCAGATGGTGTAGGAGGATAAAAATATGATGGAGATAAAGACTTGTGGGAGATGTAGAGTAAAGGGTTAACGTCAGAAGCATTTTTTTCCGACTCATTCATGGGATGTGGGCATTGCTGGCAAGGCTAGCATTTATTACTCATCCCCAATTGCCCTTGAACAAGTTTTTTAAGAGCCATTTCAGAGGGCATTTAAGAGTCAACCACATTGGTGTGGATCCGGATTCACATGAAAGCCAGACTAGGTAAGGGTTTTCCTTCCCTGAAGGACATTAGTGAACCAAATGGGTTTCTTGACAATCGACAATAATTTCATGGTCATCATTAGATTTTTCACTCCAAGTTTTTAAAAATTGCATTTAAATGTAAAGTGGAACTAATAGGGTGGATAGGGAGAAATTATTTTGCTGGTTGAGGAATCGAGGACTGGGGCCATAGTCTAAGGGCAAGGTTCTCCATTTAGGAGAATATATTCACCCACTGGAGCTGAATTACACCGGATTTGTGCTCCCACTGGTCAATTTCTAGCAGACCTTTCAAAATCACTCAACTGTGAAGGAAGGAGATTGGAAAGCACTTAATTCTGTTTGAAGTGGCCCAGGAGCTGTCAATCAAAGCTTGATGTTTATAAACATTGTGATTAGGGCACTTCAGAGTTTTTCAACCGTGACGGAAGATGAAGAGAACATTTGATTTGATTTATTGTCACATGTACCGAAGTACAGTAAAAAGTATTTTTCTACAGCCAATGGAACATACACAGTACGTAGTAGACAAAAAAAGAATAATCGACAGAGTACATTATGTTACAGTGCAAAACAAGGGGGCAAACAAAGCAAACACATGAGCAAGAGCAGCATAGGGCACGGTGAATAGTGTTCTTACAGGAAACAGATCAATCCGAGAGTCATTGAGTCATTGAGGAGTCGAGTAGCTGTGGGGAAGAAGCTGTTCCTATGTCTGGATGTGTGGGTCTGGAATAAGGCAAAGCCAGGGTGGGAGGGGTCTCTAATGAAATGAAAATTGTTTATTGTCACAAGTAAGCTTCAAAAGAAGTTACTGTGAAAAGCCCCTAGTAACCACATTCCGGCGCCTGTTTGGGGAGGCTGGTACGGGAATTGAACCATGCTGCTGGTCTGCCTTAGTCTTCTTTCAAAGCCAGTGATTTAGCCCTGTGCTAAACCATCCCTATCCACCTTCCTGAGGCAGTGGGAGGTATTGACAGAATCAATATGCGGGCGGCAAGCTTGTGTGATGTGTTGGGCTGACTTCACCACACTCAATAGTTTCTTGTGATCTTGAGCCAAGCAGTTCCCATGCGAAGCTGTGATGCAGCCGGATAGGATGCTCTCTATGGCACATCTGCAGAAGTTTGTGAGAGTCGATGCAGACATGCCGAATTTCTTTAGCTTCCGTAGGAAGTAGAGACGTTGTTGGGCTTTCTTGACTGTTGCATCAATGTGAGTGTCCCAGGACAGACTTATGGTGATGGTGACCCCCAGGATCTTAAAGCTATTGACCATCTCTACTTTGGAGCCATTGATGATTGATGCAGATGGTGGGTGGGGGGGGGGGGGGGGGGGGGGGGGATAGTGTCGTGCTACGTATCCTGAAGTTGATGATCAGTTCCTTGGTCCTTCCGGCATTTAGAGAGATGTATTTTTCGGTACACCATGTAACCAAATGATTTATCTTCCTTCTGTAGTTTGATTCGTCATTGTTTGAGATACGACCTACTACAGTTGTACGACTGATATGACTAATACATTTGTATCATCCATAAACTTATAGATTGAGTTGGAGTTAAATCTTTCCACACAGTCATGTGTATAGGGAATACAGTAGACGACTGAGCACACATCCTTGCGGGGCCCCAGTGTTAAGGACTATTGTGGAGGAGGTGTTGTTGCCTATCCTGACAGATTGCAGTCTGTTGGTGAGGAAGTTGAGGATCCAGCTGCACAGGGAGGGGTCAAGTCCAAGATTGCGGAGTTTGGTTATTAGTCTTGTTGAGATAATGGTGTTGAAGGCGGAGCTGTAGTCTATGAACAGCAGTCTCACATAAGTGTCCTTGTTCTCGAGGTATTCGAGTGTTGATTGTGGAGCCAGGGAGATAGCATCTGCTCTGGACCGGTTGCGGTGATAGGCAAACTGCAATGGATCGAGACCAAGGCTGACATTGATCTGCCTCATAACTAGCCACTCGAAGGATTTCATGATAATAGACGTCAGGGCTACCCCACATTTGGGCATCATAGGTGAGGATGTGTCACACTGTTCTGCCAGCTGCTCAGCAGATGCGCCAGTCTCAGAATCCAGTGCTCCTCTTGAGGGAGGTCCCAGGGTGGGCTCCACCCCTTCCGCCTCCCTCAGGTTCCAGTCCATGGGATGGAGGGGCAGCTGGGGTGAGCTCCAGAGGTCTCAACATCATCTGGCACTGCCAGTCCTGGAGGCCTGTTCTCATTTGAACCATGGCGTCAATGCCCACAGCCATGGTGATAGTCTCTGTGACTGGGACATGTCCTTCAGCGTCGTGCTATAAATGGTTCCCAAGGCTTTTTTTTCTTCCAATCCATGACCTTCTCCAGCATGGATCCAGTGATCATCCACCACTTTCTCATCTCTCCAGGACTTCACTGATCCCTAACTGCCTGGAGTCCGCTAAACCACAGCTTCTCTAAGAGCTGCAAACTACATGAGGTACAACCTGCAGCAATGGTTCCCATATTTGAGCTCTAGCTGTCTGGAACCTGCTAACAGCAACATCTTTTTGGTATAAACACTTCCCCTACTGCCAAACATCCTCGCTCCCAGAAAACCTGGAGATCCATTGAAATAAGAAAATCTTTTCAAGCTCCGCCTATCTCAGGGTTCACCAAATACTTTTCAATTAATTTAGGCCGAACTATCAAAAATAATCTTCCTGGTCTGCACTTCTTTGCAAATAGAGTAGACACCACATGGGTGGGATTCTCTGAACCAGCGAAATAGTACTATCTCCAGCCGAGAATCACGACTGTGTCCTGCTGATGACATGAGTGAGCCCGAGATGGTATTCACTGACCTTTGCGATGCAAAATAATGCATAGTGGCGGGCTCGCCGGTTTCCCTGCACTAACCAGTGTAGGTGTGCCATTTTGAACAGGTGCCCTAATCCAGAAACATTCCCCTCTTCCCACTCTCCCCCCCCCACCCCCCCCCCCCCCCCCCCCCACCCCCCCGATGAGGAGTGAGAAGGCCACAGCAAAGTTTAAGGTCAGACCTGCTTGATGATTTTGAACAGAGGGTGTCCTGAGATCGCCATGCCAAGAGTGATCTGTGATCTCCAGGTTGCCCTTGGCTGAAAGGGGGAGTCCAGGCATGGGACCCCATCCCGAGGGAAGGTCCCAGGGTCAATTCCTTACCCACAGCCTGAGCCAACCCAACACCCAGGACCCTTGGGAGACCCTCCCTCTGCAGCCTGGCAGTGGCAGAGAGGGCACATGAGCAATGGGCTAACATCCCTTGACCCCACTCAGGGTTCACCATGCCTGGACTGCACTTGTCAATGCTTGCACCAAAACCTTCCTAATGAAGTTGCGCTAGGGGGCGGTGGGGGGGTTCAAGCATAACGGGAGGGGTGGAGATGAGGGCTTCCAGCCCATTAAACACATTCAAATGAATACATATCAGGTGTTTGCATGTTCCCGCTGGCATGGGACAGTAATCCTGCTATGGTCGGCAGGTCAGGACTGAACACTTGGGATGGGTCTTCTGCCCGGTGCCAATCCCGTTTTTCAGCCGACAGAGGTTTTTACACCCGATTGGGATTCCTGATCTTAGCAGTGGGGAAAGGAGAATGCCGCTCCAGTTCTGCAGTGAACTAAACCCACCTGGTGTGTTATGATCTTGCCCTTTGGTTACCCAAATGCATTGATGAATCGCAAACTCCAGATCCTGACAACTCGTGAAGAGAAAGAATTATCCTTATATGGCCAGTGATTTGAAATCTCTGACATCTGATTATTGGCACACTCTCTGGTGCAGTGATGGGCAACCTAGGCTAGTGAGTGGGCCGCATGAGTGGTTCTTCTTTAGCTCAGTGGGCCAGAAGATTGAAATCGGGCTCGTTCATAAACTAGGACACTTGAATAAGATTAAATAAATTTAATACATACCGAATATTTCATAGCAAGTTATAGAAAATCCCTAATCATTCATATTGAAGGATCAGTCATCAACTTCAAGTGGTAAAAACAAATACATACTTACACTTGATTGAACACAGGGAGTGCAGCGCACATCTCACACTGTCAATGTTGTGTACATTCAGCGTGCACCTCACTTCACTTGTCTTAGATCTACGCACCTATCCCTTCAGTCATACCGGTAGGAAAAAAGCTATGTGGATGGAAACCAGTGCAATGTGGCAAATCTGCACGTGGGCATAAATAAACACACTGGATTCTCCAGTCTCCCGGATGTGCGTTCCTCAGCAGTCTGCCGTTCGCTGGCGGCGGGATTCTCTACTCCCGCCTCTTGTCAATGAGATTTCCCATTGAAGCCAGCCCAGGCTGCACTTCTGTGGGAATGAGGAAGCCCAAGGACTGGAGAATTCCGAGCAATGTCTCATTGACCAACTCAGTACTCTGTTGGGCTGCATGAGGCCCCCAGGCCCTAGGTTGCGCATCACTGCTCCAGTGAGACTAGTGTTTCTCTATCTGTTCAATCAAAACCCCTCAATCATGTTTGATTCAAAAATGAGATGAGTGTTACGTATAACACAAAATGTTTTATTAAAAATAATAAAAATATCAAAATGATGAAGTCGTACGGAGACCTGAGAAGGTGATCTGAACATAGGTTTGATTTCTAGTCAAAAGAAAAGGCCCCAATGCGACATACAGCACATAGGTCCCAACAGGGACAATTGATCATGCCAATCCCAAACTGGGCCAACCTTTGAGTGTTGGTTTTATGGGCCCCGTCTGACAGGCTCCCTCTGTCCATCAACGGGGCAGCTCATATTCCATGAAACCCACAGGGAGATCAATTGGTCCATCCCCTTGTGTTTTGTGAGGGTTATTACATCCCTCCCCCCTGAAGTCTATAGGTACCCAATGTTGTTGGATGCAGGGGAGGCATCCTTTGCTGCTTTGCCCATGGCTGTGCTTCCAATGGCTGTGGGAATGGATCGGGGAAGTATAACATGTCAGGGAGCATCACTTCCATGCCAACCGTCAGAGGAGTCCTGTCGGAGGTCCCTCCCTGACCACACCGTCTTCCGAGGATATGGAGGATTCTGTCTCCGTATCTGATAATAGGAATAAGAATAATCTTTATTAGCACCACAAATAGGCTTACATTAACACTGCAATGAAGTTACTGTGAAAACCCCCTTGAGGCCACACTCTGGCACCTGTTCAGGTACACTGAGTGAGAATTCAGAATGTCCAATTCACCTAACAAGCACGTTTTTCGGATCTTGTAGGAGTAAACTGGAGTCCCTAGAGGAAACCCACGCAGACACAGGGAGAATGAGCAGATTCCGCACAGACAGTGCCCCAAGCCGGGAATCGAACCCAGGTCCCTGGTGCTATGAAGCAACAGTACTAACCACTATGCTAATGTGCCACCCAGCCTTCCATCTCATGTAGACATGGGCCCTGGTCCTGTAGAGACTAATGGTCCCTGGCTCATGCATGGTGGGCAAGGAGGATGAGGGATTGATTCATCTGGTGGAGCTGCTCTGATGCGGGCTCCCTGCCTTTGAGATGGTCCACATGTTTGCGTACAATCCGTTCTCTGATTTTGTCCAGGTAAGAGACTGGCCCTGTCTTCTCCATTATGGCCCCTGGGCATTGTCCCCAAAGTTCTGGATGTACACAGTATCCCCAGGCTTGAATCCTCTCTCCTGCCTCCGGTGACCATGATACCACTTCTGGAGGTCCTTTTTCTTCTCCTCCTTCACAACAAGGTTGTGAAATGTTAAGCTGAAATGGATCCGAAGTTGTTGGCCCATTAGTAGCTCTGCCACCGCGACCCTGGTTGTCAAATGAGGCGTTGAACAAAAAGCACAACAGTTTTGGTTCAACTAACCCAATGGTTCGTTTCTTCAAAACCTTCTTGAATGTTTGCACTGCCCGCTCAGCAGCCAGTCCGTTCGAAGAGGGGTGGTGATATGGGGTGGTTCAAATCTGTTTTACCCCATTCATCTGTATGAATCCCAGAAATTCCTCACTAGTGAACGTGTGCCGTTATCGGTGATACGCACCTCCGGAACACCAGGGATGCTAAACGATTGACACAGCTTCTCTATGGTAGATCGCAAAGTGGTTGATGGTCTCCAGTGGACAGCATCTGGTATACATCCATCCTCTTTGAGTGGGCATTGAGTAGTAGGAGAAACATCGATCCCAGGAAGGGCTTAGCGAAGTCAGTGTGTAACCGCACCCAAGGCCATCCTGGCCATTCCCAGGGGTCAAGGAGGATTGGTGGTGGGAGTTTTTGATGATCTTGTCATGCCGTACACTATTACACCAAGTTCTCAAGATCACCATAGAGCCCTAGCCACCACGCATAGCTCCTGCTGAGCACCTTCATTTCGGAACACCCCCCCCGCCCCCCTCACCGCCGGATGACCCCTGGGTAGATTCTGTAAAATGGATTTTCAGCCTTGCCTCGGGATTACCACATGGGCTCCCCATTGGAGAATACCATCTTCAATAATAAGCTCCTGTTGCTTGGTTGTGAATACTCGCAATTCTTCAGGAAGTTCCCGCTGTGGTGTCCCTTATAGGTTGACGTGGTGTAATATTGCTCTTGTACTGAGGAATTCGAGTACAGTCCAGATGTCCAGAATTTCAGCCGCAGTTTTTCCTCGTCGCCAGTATAAAATCTTCAGGAGGCCCGAGAAGGTGATCTAAACATCGGTTTAATTTCTCGTCAAAAGAAAAGGCCGCAACGTGGCATACATCATCGAGGTCCCAAACGGGATTACCGATCACGATGGTCCAAATCTGGGACGGCTTTTAAATATTGGTTTCATGAGCCTCAGCTGATGTCAGCCTCCACCATCAGCGGGGGCGCTCATATTCCACCAGCTCCACGGGACAATCAATAGGGTCGCCCCCGTGAGTCTTGCGAGGCTTAGTGCAAAAAGGTGGTAAATGCCGGCAAAATGCAGCAAGTTCGGGACGGTTTGCTGAGATCAGGGATTTTCTATTCCTTTGCAAAACAGGGTAACTGTGCAGTGACATGCTGTGATTTAATTGAGTAATCTGAAATGGAACACTTATTTGAAGCAATAAAAAAAGCTAATTGATGGAACGTGAGTTGCAGTGAAGATTAATGCAGTGTTGATAATGAAAGAGACCTGAAACTGTTTATTAGTTGACAAGCGTTGAATTAAGGCCTTCATTGTAAATCTTGGTGCTGCGATTTACTTATGGCACTGATATTTTAGGAAATACTGCAGTCCTGTTACATATCAAGAATTTTATTTCAATAATTGCAGAGATATCTATTGGTAGTTATCAAAAGGTGCATTCTACAATGCAACATTATCTGTAGCAATACTGTTATCTACAGGCTAACGGAATGCCCTATGTTAAAGATTGGCTTCATAAGTATTCAAAAATGAACCACAACCCATGAATAACACTATTACACCTGAATAAGGAATTCACTTGCGGCTTCACTATCCTCTTACGTGTGCATCAGACTACAAGACTTTGTTGTAGAATTCTTCGTGAAAGATCATAAGATAAAATGTAGATTGGGCGGAATATCTGGCAACACAGCAAACACTAATGTATCTGCCAAGGAGTTGCGTTGTGTTAGACAATGAGTTGGAGGCATGGCAGGATCTATGGCAGGGCTCACAGCAAACAGTCTATTTCACAGCAAGCAAAGTGGGTTTACTCATCAAGCAGAGCCTGCTTTTCCATTGCACTAGAGCAAACAGTCCCCAGAGCACATTTAAAATAAGACTCCCTTGAACTGCAGCAATGTCTCCCGACGAAAGCAGAACAATTCCTACCGCACAATGTGTTGAGTGGAGAGAGATTTGTGGAAGTTATATGCAGAAGTCTACCCTGCATCACGTACTGCAGTACACTCTCCAACTATGATTGATGGAACAATTGTACTATTATCTCCAGCCTGGACAGGATTAGAAATGTCACAATACGCAGCCAAAAATACATCAATGGCAAAACCAAGAACCAAGTTGTTGCTGTCATCTCAAACTTCAAATGTACGTGTTGCATCCTGCAATTCTTTTCACAAGTTTTATGCTAATTTATTCCCCACATGGCCATACACCAAATTATTTCTCAATTTAACAATTTTGCAGAGTTTCATTTCAAGAATGAGAACAAAGTACTGATCATTCTGCTTTCCAATCTGCACTCCTGCCGAACAAATCTCTGCACTCTGAGCCTCCTCTCAAAACATTTATCCCAATATGCCATCACAGCTCCCGTATAACATTTATTTTTATCATTAATATTCAATAAAGGAGAACATGCAAGAAAGACTTTGCCTAATGGAGAAGTATAAATGATACATTAGCCCACACCAGTGAATTCTGAGTTGTTTATGAAGTGTTATCCATCTTCACATTTAGATTATATCCTCATAGCCATTCCCTAGCTGAAAGGATTTCTATAATGCATACTTTTATATGGGGCATTATTCCATTACAAAGCAGGGTCTGTCAATACAGACTTCAGCACAACCGTGCTTTCTGTCTTGTTCCGTGATGATGTTCACACAATGGGATTACTGTTTGTGATGCTACTGCTACAGATTCATGGGGATGTGAACAGTGGTGTAAATGAAACTCGTGCCATTAAGGAAATACAACCACAAACGTTTGTCATGGACAAAGCTACACGGCTCGCCCTTACCACACCCGCAGAAGTAAAGTCAGCATGGAGCTGACCTGCTCCACAAGCATAAGGCATTGGGGAAGGCTAAACAAGGGGAGCGGGACCTTCGCCCTGCCAGTCAGGAGCGCAACTTCCAACCTGATTTGCTGGTAGCTCCATTAGCCCTGGCAATTCTAAGAGTGCATTAGTAGGTGTGGCAAAGACAAGAAGAATTCATACAGTGCAGATGGAGGCCATTCAGATTATCAAGTCCTCATCGATCCTCTGAAATCTACCTAGGCCCAGTCACCATAACCCCACCTAACCTACACATCTTTAAACACTAAGGGGCAATTTAACATGGCCAATCTACCTAACCTGCACATCTTTGGACTGTAGGAGGAAACCGGAGAACCCAGCAGAAACCCACACAGACATGGAGAGAAAGTGCAAACTCCACACAGTCACCCAACGTCGGAATTGAACCCAGGTCCCCGGAGCTGTGAGGCAGCAATGTTAACTACTGTGCCACCTGTGATGATATGTATAAAGCAGTTCTGTACATAATATTATGCATGACGTCTGACCACGAGGTGGCAGTGTAAACCCACCACGTGATCATGTGGCTGAGGAGTTGGGAGTAGGTCGTGTTGGAGGATAGACGTATTTTCAGTAGCTCTGCAATAGTTAATTAGTGTTAGTAGTTTATTATTTTATTTATCAAAGTTATCTTTATCAGACAGTTGTTTAATAATAAATTATTTAAATTAGATTCTGTAGTTCATCATTCACTTGGCCAGTCTACAGATCATGACACCACCATGTTGCCCAAGAGGAAGGGGGGAAAGGTCCAGGGATTCTGGAGTTTGGGCAGGTCAGGGAATTACAGAATCACAGAATTACACAGTGCAGAAGAGGCCATTCGGCACATCAAGTTTGCACCTTTCGACCTCATCCCATTTACCAGCACTTGGCCCATAGCTTTGAATGGTATGATGTACCAACTGCTTATCCAGGTATTTTGTAAAGGATGTGAGGTTAGGCAACCCTCGTCTACCACCCTCCCAGGCAGAGAATTCTAGACTGTCGCCAACCTCTGGTTACATTTCTTTTCTCACATTCCCTGAAGCCACCTGCACCTCACCTTGAACATGTGTCCCCCCCGTGACTGACTCTTCAAGGGAGGGGAACAGCTGCTCCCTATCCACCCTGCCCATGCCCCTCATAATCTTGTTGACCTCGATCAGGTTGCTTCATCTCCCCCCCCCCCCCCCCCCCAGTCTTATCTGCTCCAGAGAAAACAACCCAAGCCTATCCAACCTCTAGTTATAACTTAAATGTTCCATCCCAGGCAAGATTCTGGTGACTCATCTCTGCACCCCCTCTAGTGCAATCATATCCTTCCTACAATATGGCAACCAGAACTTCACACAATACTCCAACTGTGGCCACACCAAAGTTCTATACAATTCCAACATGACCGCCCTAATTTTGTAAGCTATGCCTCGATTGATAAAGGCAAGTGTCTCATATGCTTTTTTCATCACTCTATTAGCGTGCCCTTCTGCCTTCAGAGATCTGCAGACAAATACGCCAAGCTCTCTTTGTTCCAGGTCCAGATGAATTGTGCCCCAGGCTGCTGTGGGGGGTGAGGAAGGAGATTTCAGGGGTTCTGACACAAATTTCTAATTCCTCTCTGGCCACAGGAGAGGTGCCAGAGGCTGGAGAACATCTAATGTAGGGTGGTAGATTTCCCCACAAGGAGCTGTTCCCAGTCTACCTTAGTCCAGATCCTGCCTTATTTTACTCAAGACCACTCTCCCCAATCCAAAACTTTTTTAAAAAACGTGTCTATTTCTTTGTCCACAACAAGCTTAAATTGTACCATGTTGTGGCCACTATCACTAAACTGTGCCCCCCTCCCCCTCCCCCCCCCCAACACCACCACCTCAACCACCTGTCAGACTTCATTCCCCAGAATTAGGTCCAGCAATACACCATTCCTTGTTGGACACTCTACACATTGACCTAAAAAGTAGTATACATTTTAAGAAATTCACTCCATCTAAGTCCTTAACATGATGACTACCCCGACTAATGTTAGGAAAGTTGAAATCACCTAATTTAATTGGCATTGTTGTTACTTTTACGCATCTCCACAAACTGTACACATATTTGCTCCTCAATTTCCTGTTGACTATCCGGGGGCCGATAATAAATACCTAGCAATATGGCTGCCCCTTTTTTATTCCTAAACTCCATCCACAAAGCTTTGTTTGATGATCCCTCCAAGGTATCATCTCTCCTTACTGCAGTAACTGACCCCTTAACTAATAATGCAATGCCTGCTCCTCTTTTACTTCCTTCCCTGTGTCATCTGAATATTTTATATCCCGGAATGTCACGCTGCCAGTCCTGCCTCTCCGTCAATCATGTCTGTGTGATGGCGACTATCTCACAATTCCACATGTTAATCCTCACCCTTAACTCATACCTGGAATACTCCTGGAATTAAAGTAGAAGCCATCTTGGTGGCACGGTGGCGCAGTGGTTAGCACTGCTGCCTCATTGCACCGAGGGCGGGTTCGATCCCAGCCCAGGGTCACTGTTTGCACATTCTCCCCGTGTCAACGTGGGTCTCATCCACACAACTCAAAGCTGTGCAGGCTAGGTCGGTCGGCCTCACTAAATTGCCCCTTAATTGGAAAAATTTGAAAGAAAGTAGAGGCATCCAGCCTTGCCTTATTTCCTTGAAACTTAATACAGCTGTACCCCTGTTGACTTTATTGCTTTACTGTATTATGCTGTGTCCCTATTTTGCCAATAGTCTGTGTTCCCTCCCTCTGCCAACTTAGTTTAAACTCCTCCCAACAGCACTAGCAAACCCACCCGCAAGGATGCTAGTCGCACTCTGGTTCAGATGTAGATGGCCCCGCTTGTACAGATCCCACCTTCTCCAGAAATAATCCCAGCAATCCAGGAATCTAAAGCCCTCCCTCCCGCACCAACACTTAAGCCACACATTCATCTACTTTATTCTCCTATTTCTGTGCTCGCTAGCACAGGGGGTAACCCCGAGATTACAACCTGAGAGGCCTTGCTTTTTAGTCGACCGTCTAGCTC
Source organism: Scyliorhinus canicula (assembly GCF_902713615.1). Taxonomy (NCBI): domain Eukaryota; kingdom Metazoa; phylum Chordata; class Chondrichthyes; order Carcharhiniformes; family Scyliorhinidae; genus Scyliorhinus; species Scyliorhinus canicula. The sequence goes on along the minus strand of NC_052160.1, from coordinate 108,627,180 downwards.
CCTCAATTCTTGATGCAAAACCTCATCTCTCTTTCTACCTATGTAATTTTATGTGTCATGTCCTCTACCTTATCATACTTCTCATTCAGGGTGCCTGCAAGCCTTCAGTGACATCTCTGACCCTGGCACCAGGGAGGCAACGCGCCATCCTAACGCGCATATGTTCCTTTGACTATAGAATCCTCTATTACTATTGCTCTTCCTTCCCTCTTGTACAGACAGGCTGCTTGTGGTGTCAAAAACTTGGCAATGCCTGCACTCCCTGGAGGAACCAACACCAGCATCAGCATCCAAAAAGGAATACCGATTTACGAGCAGGAACCCAGTGGACTCCATGCGCTGGAGTCTCCGATTGTGAGGCTATGCCAGCGTGGGAACAGTGGCATTTTACATCTGAAAATTTGGGGTGAAGCGGCCACCGATTTTCCGTTTGACTGGGGGCTAGCATGCCGGCTGCGTAGAGCACCCGGCTCGAGCTGCCGATACAGCCCAGAGAATTTCTGTGGCCGCGCAGCACATGACAGTGGCCACTCACGGACCCGGCTTGCAAAATAGTGCCCCCTGTGACTGGCTCTCAGGCCCCGGACCACCTTCCCCCCCTCAGTGCCCTCAGCCCCTGATAAAGTCCCCCGAACCCACGGATCGGCCCTCCTCCTCTGACTGTGGCGGCGCGGACTGAATCCGCAGTCGCCTCGCCGAGTTCCCGATGGATGAGACCACACGCGATCAATGCTGTCGGGGACATGGCCCGGAGCATCGGAGGGCGGGCATCAGGCAAACTCCTGAGCCGTCGATACATTGCTTTGGAGGAGGAGGAGCATCGCAAAAACAGTGCCGCCCCCGATTTGGTTGGTGTTGTGTTATGCTTCTTCATGTAGCATAAGCTGCTTCCTTGATGTATGCTCTGACAAAGGAAGGTCCAGCATTGGAGATATGTTTAACATATTTATTGAACAGTTAACAATTCTCCTACTTGAGTTCGACTCTCCTGCTAATCTTGCTATAGTAACTCAGTCTAACTAACCAGTCTGCTCTAAGCCATGCGGTGGTTGTGATGCTTCCTGATTTGCCTCTGTGCTTCCTTCTTGGTGTTGCCTGTGGAAAGAGAAAGAGCATGGGCGGGATTCTCCGACCCTCCGCCGGGTGGGAGAATCGCTGGGAGTCGGCGTGAATCCCGTCCCCGTCGTCCTCCCAATTCTCCCGCCACCCAAAAATCTGCGTGGCGTGCGTCGCGCCGCCCGCCTCGGAGAATGGCGGGTTCTGGCACGGCTCAATGGGCGCCGGGGCCGCCCAAATTCTCCGGCCCGCAATGGGCCGAAGTCCCGCCCGCCTGTAGCCGGTCCCGCAGGGGAAATCATGCTTGATAAATCTGTTGGAATTCTTTGAAGATGCAACTAATACAGGTGACAAGGGGGAGCCAGTCGATGTAGTATATTTGGACTTTCAGAAAGCGTTTGACAAAGTCCTGCAAAAGAGATCATTGTGCAAGATTAAAGCTCATGGGATTGGGGGAAGTGTATTGAGGTGGATAGAAAACTGGTTGGCAGAGAGGAAACAAAGAGTAGAGATTAATGGGTCCTCTTCAAATTGGCAGACAGTAACTAGTGGGGTGCCACAATGATCGGTGCTGGAACCCCAGCTATTCACAATATATATTATGATTTGGATGAGGGAACAAAACATAACATCACAAAGTTTGCAGACGATACAAAGTTGGGTGGGAGGGTGAACTGTGACAAGGATGCAGAGATTCTAAAGCATGATCTGGACAGGTTGGGTGAGTGGGCAAATCAATGGCAAATGCAGTTTAATTTGTATATGTGTCAGGTTTTTCACTTTGGAAGCAAAAACAGGAAGGCAGGTTGTAAGTTGGGAGAGGGGAGTGTGCAGTGGGACCTGGGTGTCCTTGTGCACCAGTCACTGAAGGTAAGCATGCAGGTGCAGCAGGCAGTGAAGAAGGCTAATAGTATGTTGGCCTTCATTGCGAGAGGTTTTGAGTACAGGAGCAGGAATGTGTTGTTGCAATTATGCAGGTGGCCTCTAGGTGGTGAGGCCGCACCTGGAGTATTGTGTACAGTTTTGGGTTTCCTTTTCTGAGGAAGGATGTTCTTACTCTCAAGGGAGTGCAGTGAAGGTTTACCAGACTGATTCCAGAGATGGCGGGACTGTCATCTGAGGAGAGATTGACTAGATTAGGACCAGGTTAGGATTGTTCTTGCAGGAGGTCAGAAGAATGAGGGTGGATCTCATAGAGATTTATAAAATTGTAACAGGACTAGACAGGGTAGATGCTGGGAAGATGTTCCTGATGGTGGGTGGGTCCAGAACCAGGGGTCACAGCCTGAGGATTCAGGGTAAACCATTTTGGACAGAGATAAGGAGACACTTCTTCACACGAAGAGTGGTGAGCCTGTAGAATTCATTACCACAGGAAATAGTTGATGCTAAAACATTGAATATATTCAAGAGGGGGCTGGATATAGCACTTGGGCGAATGGGATCAAAGGTTATGGAGAGAAAGCAGGATTAGACTATTGAGTGGGATGATCATCCATGATCGTGATCAATGGCGGAGCAGGCTCGAAGGGCCAAAAGGCCTCCTTCTGCTCCTATCTTCTATCTGTGTATCTATGTATATTATCAGGACCAATCAGCATGATAACAAGCCTAATTGACCTTTGAGTCGCTATTTAAATATGTTAGGTTGGCTGCCTTTTCAGGACCCCCCTCCGTCAATATTATGGGGCTGTTTTAGAGATTGGTAGGAGGCCAAAAACGCACCTGACAGGGGCACATAAAATGCACCCCATTGTGCCAAATGATTGAGCCCACTTTCAATAATTGTCAGTTACTTCTTAAGAATTCAACCCTTCAAATATTAGTGTAACTCAAGTAATGTGGATTCACATCATATCCAAGTGTTCATCGTTACATTTCGGACTGAGAATAAACTCGCATTTATATAGTGCTGCAGCATATCAAAGCTCTTTATGAAACCCCATCTTCATCAATCATTTTTCAGATCTTCACCATAGGAACCCATTTATCTTTCAAGAAGGATTTCCTTCTAAAAGGAGGCAAATCCTATTTGTTGATCAATCATTATGATTTATTCAAGTGGATAATATGTGTGCTGGTGGGAAGTTTTTATTTTGGGACAAGTGGCTGTTTGCTTGTCAGTGATTTTGATGACTGTGTAAGTTGATGCTCATGGATCTCTCCAACGGACGTTTAGTTATCACTGAGCTACATTAATATTAAATGGTCCAAGTAATAACTTATGCTGGTCATGGCATTATCAAAAGCTAATTAACAACTACCTAACAAAAATATTTGTGGTCATCAGTCAAGTAACTAAATGCACTGGCAATCAATTACAGTGTAAGGTGGAAGAATCCATCCACAATTCTTGTATTTGTACCTGTCAGCTGTGACTCAGGTGGATCTTGACCCTGAGTCGGAGGTTGTGAGTTTTCTGAGTCTCACTCCAGAATTTGAGCACAAGAACGAATTTAACCCCCGAGCACAGTATTGAGGGCGCGCTGCACAGCTGGAGGTGTCATTTTTCAGATACAATGTCAAACTTAGGTCGGGGGCAGCATCCTCCATTGCCCGACGGCGATATCGTAACTGGCAATCGGGCGGAGAATCCAGTCCGACGCCCAAATCAGGGTCAGTGCCGGTCTGACGCATGTCAGGCATGCTCCGCCCCTCGGCAGTGCCATAATTGCATGGCACATTCCATTACAATGGCATTGGCGCGTCATCGGCAGGCCCTCTCGCGATGCTTCGCCCTGATGAGCCGGGTTCCTGACCGCGCCCGGGGGAGGGGGGGGAGCGGGGGGGGAGGGGGGGGGAGCGGGGGGGAGGGGGGGGGAGCGGGGGGGAGGGGGGGGAGCGGGGGGGAGGGGGGGGGAGCGGGGGGGGAGGGGGGGGAGCGGGGGGGAGCGGGGGGGAGGGGGGGAGCGGGGGGGAGGGGGGGGAGGGGGGGGAGCGGGGGGGAGGGGGGGGAGGGGGGGGAGCGGGGGGGAGGGGGGGAGGGGGGGGAGCGGGGGGGAGTGTGTGTGGTTTCAGCGGTACTGGTGTGGAGGCTGCGGCTGTGTCCAGCGCCGCCACACTCGGCCGGGAGCCGTGCCACTGGCCGGGGGGGGGAGGGGGGGAGGCTTCCACATGGGTTGGGGGGACTGGTAGGGGGTGGTCATGGGGTGGGCTATGGGGCCGTGGATGGTGGCCTGGGTCAACGCACAGCCAGCGCCATGTTGTATGGCACCGGCTGTAGGTCAAAGCCATGGGCATGCACAACCAGGGACCTGGCCATTCTCCGACCGTTTTTGGCACGAGAGCTGAGTGTTTCACCCAGTGCCGCTGCTAGTCCCTCACCGGTCCCGGAATCGGTAAGGGTTCGGCACCAATTTTCAGGTCATAAAACGCCCATGAATTCTTTGTTTGAGCTTGCACTTAGCTGCTGAAACGGAGAATCCAGCCCCGGGTCTGCTCTCTCAACTGAATCTAAAAGTTCCTACGCCGCTATTTCAAAGAAGAGCAAGAGTGTCATTTCTGGAATCCTGAATAATATTTACGCCCCAATCAAAATCAAACAACAGGTGAGCAGGTCATTATCATATTGCTGTTCATGGGAGCTTGCTATGTGCAAGTAGCCTGCTGCATTTCCTACCTTTCAATAGTGGCTGCATTTCAAAAGTAGCTTATCGGGATATCCTGTGATCATGAAGGGTCCTTTCTAAATGCAAGTCTTTCTTTCGCTCTTTCTTTTCAACCTGAAATTTTGTTTCATTAGAAGATCTTGCAGCTTTCTGTTTTCTGGCAAACCCAGGCATTTTGCTAACCAGCTGTCAATCATTCTTGTTCAATATAAAATTCAATCATAGGACTTCTTATCTATTTTTGCTATAAAAAGAAATGGCTATAATATAGATTGATGTGCTATTTCTTAGGAATCTGCAGATTATCATTTGAATGCCAGTTGTTTGATACGAAGGCAGAGGTGCTTTTGGCAGTGATGTCAATTTTGACAATTCTTTGACTGTGGTAATGGACTACCATTTATGAAAAACCACCACCCAAGCGATTTGTTAGGAGTTGTATCTTAGTAATTCTGTCTGTATTCTCCAGTGTCAAAGTATCAACTTTATTCCTTTGACTCTGAGACAAAGCCAGCAATTTTAATCTAACTTTTTTGGGTGGGAATCCTATAGGATCAGGTGGGATGCTGATTTTAGACCCTGTTCAATGAAGGCAATTTTGAAATATCCCACCATTCTGGAAACTGACAGGATTTAGTGCAGGGGTGGGCAAACTACGGCCCACCAAGATCAAGTCATAAAAAATTTATTTTTTAAAAAATTTATTTTTAAATTTTTTTTTAAAATAAGGTTAATTGGGGGGGGGGTGGTGTTGGGTTACTGGTATAGGGTGGATACGTTGACTTGAGTAGGGTGGTAGGGTGATCATTGCTCGGCACAACATCGAGGGCCGAAGGGCCTGTTCTGTGCTGTACTGTTCTATGTTCTATGTTCTATATGAGGCACCCAGAATCATAACCGGGTGAAGCGCCATTTTTGAAAAGTAGAGAAAAAGAGGGCTAAAGGCAGGATGCCGCCGGGGGAAGCGCTGAGGTATATGCCGCACGCTAATTGGTTACAACCGGGACTATTAATTAATATACTATGCGACCCTTTAAAATTGTGAATTTCTGAATGTGGCCCTTGCACGGAAAAGTTTGCCCACCCCTGATTTAGTGCAATGTTGGTTTTACATTCCTCCCGCTGTGTCAAATGTAATTGGGTGATTTGAAAGTCAGCAATGGTGTGGGTGGGTGTGAGCGTGTGTGTGTGTGTTGGAGGGAGGGGGGAGGATGGTGTTGGGGGAGAGTGGGGGAGTTGGTGGGTTTGTACCCAATCTCCTTTTCAAATGTGGGCTCCACCTCCCATGATGAGTTTAAACTGTCTGGCCCAACGCTAAACTTACAGCTGCAGAGGGAGCATGTATGTGAGCTGATGGACAGTATGCATGAGTCCTATGTCAGCATTCTCAGGGTGAGTATCTTCTGAGGCATTTTCATCGTCTTCCTGCACCACCTCCTCAGGGAAGTTTGAACAGTTTGCTGGAAATGAAAGACATGAATTAAAACTGTCAAGGTAGGAGTGTCCAGTGTCATTATGGTACTGATTACTGTTTTATCTGTAGCTACTGATGCCAGCAAGCAAACATGAGTGAGTATTTTATGCCATCTGGCTGTGAGATTATTAATTCTGTCAATAGGTAGCTGAGGGGCGTTGGTCAGGCACATCAATACTTGGCTTATCTCCAGCGCCTCCTCCAATGCAGCTGTCAGTCTGGAGGTGACACCTCCAATTCTCCACCACTCCCTGGTGTTCTGTGTTTTACCCTGCAATGTTTAAAAGAACAGACCTGGGAGCTTGTGTTCAGAGGATGGATGAACAACGTTTATGGAGGATCACTGTGAGGTTAGGTATGACATTGCATTCAGATGAGAGTGAGTTTCAGTGGTGTACGTTCCAAGACAGAGAGGGACGGGGGAACCCATCTGATACTGTGAAGATTAGCGCACAGAAGGTTTGGCAAAGCAGAATGAAGGTTTTTAGCGTGAGTCGCACATCAAGATGTATTTGAAAGTACAATGCCACTCACTTTTCTTGCCCCAATGAGGTTATTTAACCTCTTCAGGCACGCAAAGCAAGAGCATGACATACACTCCTGTGGATGATCACCTCAGTGACTTCCCCCACACCTTGTTTTCTGAGACAAGCTTCTTCCTCCCATTTTCAGGAGGCAGACATGCCCAGTAGACCCTTGCAGCCCATCACGTCATCTCCAGAGAGCCGTCATTGAATCGTGTTGCAACTTTGATATGCTGTCCATAGCTGCAGAGAGGCAGTGGAGTAGTGATATTTTTGCTGGGCTTGTAATCCAGCGACCCAGAGTAATGCTCTGGGGACCTTTTGAAATTACATTTGCCATGGCAGATGGTGAAATTTGAATTCAATAAAAACAAATCAGGAATTAAAAGTGGCAGCAGGGTAGCATGGTGGTTAGCATAAATGCTTCACAGCTCCAGGGTCCCAGGTTCGATTCCCGGCTGGGTCACTGTCTGTGCGGAGTCTGCACGTCCTCCCCCTGTGTGCGTGGGTTTCCTCCGGGTGCTCCGGTTTCCTCCCACAGTCCAAAGATGTGCGGGTTAGGTGGATTGGCCATGCTAAATTGCCTGTAGTGTCCTAATAAAAGTAAGGTTAAGGGGGGGTTGTTGGGTTACGGGTATAGGGTGGATACGTGGGTTTGAGTAGGGTGATCATGGCTTGGCACAACATTGAGGGCCGAAGGGCCTGTTCTGTGCTGTACTGTTCTATGCTATTCTATAAAAGTCTAATGATGACCATGAAACCATGATCGATTGTCGGTTAAAAACCCATCTGGTTCACTAATATCCTTTTGGGAAAGAAATCTGTCAACCTTACCCGGTCTGGCCTACATGTGACTCCAGATCCACAGCAATGTGGTTGACTTTTAAATACCCTCAGGGAAAGGCAGTAAATGCTGGCCCAGCCAGCGACGCCCACATCCCATAAACAAATTAATAAAAGCTTTGTCTAAAAAGGCTTCCACAATGACTGAGCTCTGGGCGGGAATCATCCAGCCATTGCTGGCAGTGGGATTCTCTGGCCCTGCCAGCAATGCACACACGCCCGTGGGTATGTCGGTGACATGGTTTAATGGGAATTCCCATTGGCAGGAACGGGGGCAAAATCCCACAGCCAGCAAATGGAATGCCACCTCCCGTCGCTGAGAAACACATGGCTGGAAGGCCAGACAATTCTGCCCTTTTACTTATAGGGGGCTGAATTCTCCATTCTGGAGACTAAGGCTGGATTCTCCGATTTTGAGACTATATCCGGAGGAAGTGTCTAGTTCTACGATGAAAAAAGCGGCGAGGCCCCAACTCCGACATGTAAGGGGCTAGCAGCCGCACCATGTAAAACACACATTCACGAATAAACAGCTGGAGAATTGTCGGGTCCATGGCCATGCATGCGCGTGGTGACGACCTGCAGCGGTCGAGCCGGACAATTTGGCACTGGCCGAGCGTGGACCCAACCTGCCAGATAGTGCCCACCTGGATCCCCCTTGTCAGCCCTGGACCACCCCCCACCAGTCCCCCCAGCCCTCGCTGTACCCCCCCAGACCAGCGGCACGACTCTCCCCCCCAAACTGTGGCGGCGCTGGACACAGTCAGCAGTCGCCAAGCCAGGTTCACGAAAACTGAGAGCACAAGTGAACTGCGCCGTTGTGAACCCGGACCATCAGGGGCGGAGCAATGGGAAAGACCTCCAGGTAACGTCCTGAGGCCGCCCCAATGACGTGCAGTGTACTCCCGAAGGCGCCGTTTTGGAGGAGGGAGGAGCATACGCAAATAGGCGCTGCCCTGGATTTCACAAAAGTGCCATCGGCAAGCGGAGAATCCCACCCTAAGTGCTCTCGCCAATGAAATTCACTACAGGTCTCCACTGGCCCTAGGAACAGGACCCAGGTGCAATTCTCTCTCTGTTTCCATGCTAACTTTACACGGAGAAGAGCTCATCAGATTCTGTCAGATTTCTGGTATTGGTTCGCCATTTTGAGCGGGCAGCCCGGTGCCGAGTTCCTATGGTGGATCTCCCGCCTCCCACAATGCAAATTCACCCCCCCCTCCTCTACTGACAGGTAGTGGCACCCTTCCCCCCACAGCAGGAATAATGAGTCACCCCCTCCACAGCCTGCATGCATAAGTGATTTTGCTTCTGCATGTTCACAGTAGAAAGCACTTAGCTATTTTTGAGGTGGTGAGCAGCTGTCAATCATAGCAATAGTGTTTATAATCATTGTAGTTAGCATCATTGCAGGGTGCTGATGCATTCAAACATGGAGGGAAAGATAGCTCAACAATCCACCAAATAGCTGTCTCTTGAGTAATGAAACTGCCAATCACTGGCTAATGCAATATATTATGTATGAAATTGAATGGAAGATTTGCATTTCAAAGGCTTTCAAGGGATTTGAAGCCCTTTCGTTTTGGAGGAAACCTCTGACACTAGTGACAGCTGCTGCTTTAAACACTTTTGTCTGAGGCAGCAGATGTTAGACAAGAGTGACTGAAAATGCAGTGATTTATCACTCTACTGTCTGGACCACTCTTCAGCTTTCAGGCAGGGGTGACTTATTGGGGTCTTTGATTGGGGTCTCTAATGGCTATCTTTGTTGGGGGTCTCTGTCGGGAATTTCTGATGGGGAGGTCTCTGATGAGGGTCTCCGATGAGGGTCTATGTTGGGGGTCATTGTTGGGGTCATTGTTGAGGATGATCTTTTCCCTAGTGACTGAATTGATACCTTGGATTGGGGTATCTGTGAGGGTCTCTGTTGGGGTCTCTGTTGGGGCTTCTGTTGGGGGGGGCTCTGTTGGAGTCTCTGATGGGGGTCTCTGATGGGGGTCTCTGATGGGGTCTCTGTAGGGGTGTCTGTTGGGGGGGCTCTGTTGGAGTCTCTGATGGTGGTCTCTGTTCGGGATCTCTGATGGAGGTTTCTGAATGGGGAGGTCTGATGGTTGGGTCTCATGGAGTGGGATAGGGGCTCACTCGGGGAGAGTCAGGTGGGAATGGGTAGTATTTGTGTTGAGAGGGGAGCAGGCCTTCCAATAGACATGGGGGGGGCACCTCAGTTAGGCACTGACCCCCTTGACCCAACCTGGGGGCCACCGCATTAGGGTCTTGCTTGGGAAACTTGCACCACATCCCACTGGAGCATCTCTCATTGTGGGGGTCAGTGCATAATAGAGGAATGGGGTGGGGCGGGGAGTGAAGGGGGGGGGGTGGGGGGAATTGGGCTATTGGGCTTACAATCTATCAATTGGATGAAAATGGGTGGAAATCACCAATTTGCATACTCCCATCGGCATAGGGTGTGTGGCTCACTGCCGCCACCAACAGGACACCTGAGAATCAGAACAGGATTGGCGCTTACGGCTGATCTGTTTTGCGGCTGACGCTCCATCTCCGCTAGATCGGTAAACCCGCTACCAGTGGTGTGAAAAGGATAATCCACCCCAGGGTTTCTCTAAATAGTATGCGCTGAAATTCACTGATGTAGGTCACCCTTATACCCATTTTCTGTAATTGGTTAGGAATCCCAGAAGTCTGAAGCTAAATCCAGTGGTCGGGTTAAAACAGCACTGACAGATGCACCACTGACATATTTCCAGGTTCCCCACAAGCTGCCGAGCTGCCTCATTGCTGAAACATAAGAAAATTAAAATCCATCCATCATAGGCTGACATTTGAGTGCATTGCTGAGGAGCTGCTGCATTGGAGGAATGTCTCATTTTCAGGAAAGATGTGAGATCAAGTTCTTGTTCATTTGCCAATGCAAAAGTAAAGATTTTGGTTCGAATTTCCATTTATTCATTTTAGTGATCCCAGTGTAAGCTGGGCAGAATCACCCGACTGGCACAAAGAATTGAACATGGATCATGCTCCAAACCACTTGCATTCTTGTTTTCTGTGTTTTTTTTAAATGCTGGCTTAAAATTCATTTTGCCAGGACAGCAATCAACCATTAAACTGGTCAGATTCTCACGTTAAAAAAGGATATTTCAGAGATTTCACTGTTTCAGTAAGATTGTTTAAATTGTGTGCATTTTCTCAACATTTATTTCTTCTCAACGATCGATGATAGTTGTTATGGTCACAATTATTGAGACTGACAAGTGGAGAGCAATGAAACAATTAAATGGTTCAGTATGTCATGTGAGTGTACCTTTAAGAACTGAGTGTTTAAGAAATGTACCTTTAAGAAATGGGTGTTTACAGAGTGTGGGTGGAGCTGGGCTGTCTGTCAGCTTTTTACTTTCGTTTTAGGCTGCTTGCTGCAGGGTGTGTTTTAGTTTTGTTTTCAGAGCTGGATAGCTGCAGTCCCAGCCAGAAGGTGTGTGAGTCTCTCTCTCTGTAATCTAAAGACTGTAAATTGATCCTTTAGTGATTTAAAACTAATAACTGCTCTCAGTAGTGACTTTAACCTGATATGCTTCTGTTTAAAGTTTTTTTTAAGTCTTATTGATGTTAAAAGGACAGCTTAAGAATTACTTCATGTTGTATTCTCTGGGGGTATATTTTAATTGATGGTTGCTAAGATGTTCACTGTATGTTTCAAAAAGGTTAACTTGAGTTCCTAGAATAAACATTGTTTTGCTTTAAAAAATACTTTTCCATTTCTGCTGTACCAGACCTATAGAATGGGCCGTGGGTTCCCCATACCACAATCTATTAAACGTTGTGGGTCAGGTGAACTCCATGATACACTTTGGGGTTCTCTAAACCCTGGCCCATAACAAGTATAATTCTTTAAAGTCAGTGCGGGCCCCGATTTTCCTATCGGCCTCTTAAATTGCTTCTAAGGTTTCTGAAATGCACAACATCATCATGTTGTTTGTTTCAAGCAAGGTGTGGGTTCCATGTGCAGGTTGAGTGCTGAAATGCAGTGTCGGAGGGGTTGGGAGCTGAGGCGGGCTGGTTAGAAAGCCCAGTTTGTCTCTCAGTGCATACCAGCACCCAACACTGTTCTTATGCCCCTAAACCTCACCCCACCACCCACCCTTCATGTTACACTATACACCCAATGCCCCCTGTTTTCCACCCAAGCCATCTTGCCCCCTCATACCAAAAAGCTCCCTCAATGCCCCTCATGCATTTTTACTCCTATGGTAGTTATGAGAGGGCCATGAAGAATCCAGCGCGGGTTTATTTACAAGAATATGTACAAAGTATCAGCAGATCATTGCTGGTTCCTTCTCTAGCCAGTACCACACTGGCCATCTCTATTTATACAGCTGCACTTCTAATGATTGGCCCGCCCCCTCCTCATTGGGAGAGCTCATATTCCCCAAGCATCATGGGATAACCAATTGACCCTATGCAACAGGGTCCGAGCAGGTTATAACAGGTAGTATCTTCAGAAGCTCACCATCACGCCCGCAAAATAGATTGGGCTCCCTTTACACTGGACACTGCATTTCTATGCACCACTTGCTCCATCAGACAATGGGCATTCCATCATCCACCATAGCTTCAATCCTACCTGTCTACCCTTCAATACCTCACTGCTCCCATGGCTACAACTTGCTCCCCAGATGTTCATTACCCACTAAAAGGTTCACTTGCTTTCGCTACATCAACTCAAATTATTGAAGAGTCAACATGACCTGAAGTACTGACTCCCAATCACACTACAGACTCACTGCAGCCTAATGTTATTTACCCTACTGGACCACTGACTATTTCCTTCTGCCTCTTCACTATTCACCAACTCTATCCCAAGTTAAATACACAAAATATCCCCTTTTCTCCTCCTGAAATTTGTCACTACATTCCCCAGAATGCTTGCTCTTCCACTACAACTGATCACTTCCCAGCACCTTTACCTGCCACCACACCCTCTTCCAGGAAGTCTCATGGCATAGTGGATAGTGTCCCTGCCTCGAACGTAACTCTGTTTCTGAGTGACAACCCAAGACCTGATGAACAAGGGACATATTTTCATAATGTGGCCAAAGTGATTGAGTGGTGACAGATGATCAACCTGTCCCAGACAATTCTGAGATATTGGAATATCTTATGGGTATGTGCTCTCTCTGGCTCATGTGCCTGCGGCTACCTGTAGAGATGATGATGATACCCTCTTCCAAAGCCTGACTAGCCAGTACACCCTCTTCCTGCATAACACACGCTCTCAGCTACCGTGAAGAATATGAACAAAGAAGGTCCATGTCCTTACAAAACACAATGACCCTCCGACTTCTCATGAGCAGTAACAATAATGAGACATGTGAAAACCTGGTATGCATCTCACACTTTTGGCTGCAATCTTTAAAAAAGTCACATTATCTTACTTATCTCACATTGATGGATATGGTCAACTGTTAGCCACCTGGAAATCACTTTGTTTCTCTTTCTTGGAATGTGGGCATCATTGATAATGCTGGCATTTGTTGCCCATCCTGAATTGCTCTTGAACTGAGTGGATTTAAGAGGGCAGTTAAGAGTCAACAACATTGCCGTAGATCTGGAGTCACATGTAGGCCAGATCAGGTAAGAAGGGCAGATTTCCTTTCTTAACCGGATATTACTGAAGCAGATGGATTATTTTTTACAACAATCCATGAGGATTGTTATCGTCACCATTACTGAGAGTAGTTTATATTCCCAAATTTATCAATTGAATTTAAATTCCACTAGCTGCCATGATTCGATTTGAATCAATGCTGTCGGAGCATTGCCCTCAGCCTCTGAATTACCAATCCAGTGATGTTATCACTGCACTCTACTATCTCCCCTTGAAATTTGCCATGGGAAGACTGGATGGGACCTTGTGCACCCACTTTCCCTTCTGATTAGACAGATTTTTCACTCTCGCATGGAGGTGCTAAAGCTTTATAAAGCAAGGTACTACACTGTCAAAGACACCAGAGTTTTTCTTTAAATTCATTCATGGGATGTAGGCATGGCTTATTGCTCATTCCAAAATTCCATTGAGAAGGTGGTGGTGAGCTGCCACAGCCCATATCCTGTCTTGTTTCAAGTTCCATTCACCAATTTTTTGTCTTCAGTGACCCACATTAGCTCCCTGTCTCCTATTGCTGCATTCAAATGCAAGAATGACATTTTAAAAATGTCATTCTTGCATTTGAATGCTTGCGTAACCCTTTCCCTCTGCAAGGGCAACAGATCACCACACCTCTCCTGATACACTTCACCATGAAAGGAAATGTCATGCGCAGACATCTTCAGAGTCCCATAAAACCTAAAACCTCTCCTGAACTCATCTTGCTTTCTAATTCTGACCTTTGTACATCGTCTCCCTTCCTTTGACTCCCTGCTGTAAAATTCACCTCGCTGACAAAACATTTGATCACACATCGAAAGAGCTCCTTCTTTGGTTGACTCTCCATTTTTCTCGTTAAGACTCTGTGAAGCACGCTGGAACGCTTTCTATCCGAAAGGTGCTGTACAAATGCAAGCAAGCTGCTGTTATTCCATTTCTAATAATATGAAGTTCAAATAACTGTTGAATTTGATAGATTAAATGTGTGAAAAGAATATATCTCCTGCAGCTCCTCTTGACATACCTTTAACTTCTTCAAGTGAAATTGTCACTTTAATGCTTAGGATGCAGTGTGTAGTGGTATTGATGCTGGACCATTAATCCAGAGACCCAGGTAATGTTCAAATCCCACTAGGGCAGATGGTGGAATTAAAATTCAATAGAAAATCTGGAATTAAAAGTTTAATGAAATCATTGTTCATTTGTCATAAAAACCCTTCCTTTAGGAAAGGAAATCTGCCGACCTTACCTGGTCCGGCCTACACGTGATTCCAGACCCACAGCAATGTGGTTGACTCTTAAATGCCCTCAAGACTGGCCCAGCCAGTGACGCCCACATCCCATAAAAATAAAGAAAAGAATAAATTAAATCATGGACAGATTAGCTGGGGACTAATTTACAAACGCACAAATTTGGATTCTGCATTCATAGCATGTAGACCTAAATTAAATGTTTTGATGCACTGAAACATAAGGAAATGTTGAAATGTACAATGTCAAAAAAAACAGAAAAAATCAATGTTGGCCAATTTCAGAACAACAAAATCCCTCCAACATGACTGAGAAAACAATTTTCCAATATAATTATTGGGATGACCACCAAACATAACTTCTGTTCTATTTAACATATAATTCTAAACTTTTCCAGTAAATCAAAATGAAACAAATCACGGCAGAAAGGTAGCACAAGTGGCTAGCACTGTGGCTTCACAGCGCCAGGGTCCCAGGTTCGATTCCCCACTGGGTCACGGTCTGTGTGGAGTCTGCACGTTCTCCCTGTGTCTACGTGGGTTTCTTCTGGGTGCTCCGGTTTCCTCCTACAGTCCAAAGATGTGCAGGTTAGATGGATTGGCCAGACAAAATTGCCCTTAGTGTCCAGAAAAAACATTAGGAGGGGTTATTAGGGTGGAAGTGAGGACATAAGTGGGTTGGTGCAGACTCGATGGGCTGAATGGCCTCCTTCTGCACTGTATGTATGTTCTAAACTATCATATAGTAAATTAAATAATTTCTCTCCATGCTCTAGTTGTTGTGTGTCGCGAATGTCCAGTCATGTTTTTGAATGCGTTTACAATGTTAACTACCATAACCAAAAATATGCTGCAAATTACTTTACTTTAAAGATTATGCATGCACAATTTGAATCTTTGGGTTGGATATTCACAGGACGGTATGCTTTTGTCCCTGCTTTATGTCATGGTTTTACCCATCAAATGGTTTTAACCATCGAGGAGGTTGCCAAGCAGCTAAAATTCAATCTCTCACAATAAATGAACACAGCAATACATCAGAAAAAGAATCAATAGTGTTAAGTTTACTGCCAAGTGCAAGATTGTCTTCAACCATGAGGCTGACAGAATTACTGGAGGGGAACATCATACAGTGAGACATCTGATAGTAGCACTGGAGAGGAGAACAGAATTGCTTTGCATAAAGTCTCTGGAGAGACTGGGTGTTATGAGATTGGCCACAAACAGCACTGATTCAATAAGAATTGTATTTCAATGGTGTACATTCTAATGTGTTATTCACTGTTTCAAGGTATCAGTAACATCTGATTAGGTTAACACAATGGAGTGCAGAATTCAAAAATGTGTGTATATAAATCAGTGATAGACTGATCAAGTAGCCCTTGATGTTCACACTGTGTGTCTGAAGTGAGAACGCATTCCATTCTTCAGCCCTAATATCCACTTTCGAGATAGATGAATACAACAGGATCCAACTTCAGGAAATGAAACAGAATGAGGATGTCAGAATTCATGTGTTGAGTAAATCAAGTTACTTCAATTAAAACCTTTGTCTGCAAGTGCCCTTTATGTTTTATTTTTGTTAGGCGGCACGGTGGCGCAGTGGTTAGCACTACTGCCATATGGCGCTGAGGACCCGGGTTTGATCCTGACCTTGGGTCACTGTTTGTGTGGAGTTGTCACATTCTGCATGGGTCACATCCCCTCAACTCAAAGGTGTGCACGGTAGATGAATTGGCCACTCTAAATTGCCCTTTAATTGGAAAAAAGATAAATTGGGTACTTTAAATTTATCAAAAAGTATATTTTATTTCAGTTGATTTTTTCCCTGATAATAAAAAAAAGTGCCAGGAATTTTCACTTCCTCTGCTGGTGCACTGGTTAAACGTTTACAGAAAATTCCTTTGTATGCGTTTTTAATGCAAGAATCAATAAGTTCTAAATACAAGGATATTGCAACATCCCAATTTGTGAACAAAATATGTTCTCCACAAGGCAAATCATTCATGTCACAGCATGTTTTTACTGAATGGCTTGTAGGATTAAAAGAAAAGTGCCAGTGGGTAATGAATATGTTACTCGCTATTAGTTAAAG
Source organism: Scyliorhinus canicula (assembly GCF_902713615.1). NCBI lineage: Eukaryota > Metazoa > Chordata > Chondrichthyes > Carcharhiniformes > Scyliorhinidae > Scyliorhinus > Scyliorhinus canicula. The sequence continues at coordinate 108,610,671 of NC_052160.1, read as the reverse complement.
GTTGTTCTGACCTTGGCACTTTTTGTTAAGAGCGATTTTCTTACCTTCAGTATTGAGATAAACATTGTGTGAACATTCGTATGTTAATGTTAAAGCTAAACTGCTAATTTATTATTCTGCAGAAGTCATCGAATCATAGAGGTTTACAGCACAGGATGAGGCCCTTCGATCCATCGTATCTGTGCCGGCCATCAAGCGTCTATCTATTCTGATCTCATTTTCCAGCACATGGTCCGTAGCCTTGTGTACTGTGGTGTTTCAAGTACTCATCTGAAGGCTTCTTAAATGTTGTGAACGTTCCCGCAACTACCATCCTTTCAGGCAGTGTGTTCCACATTCCTACCACCCTCTGGGTGAAAGTTTTTTCTCAAATCCGCCCCCTAAGTCTTTTTCCAATAAACTGAAATCTGGTTATTGGCTCCTCAACTAAGGGAAGGATTTCTTCCTATCTACGCTATCTATGCCTTGCATAATTTTGTGCAGCTCGATTAGGTACCCCCTCAGCCCTCTCTGCTCTAAGGAAAACACCGCCAGCCTACCCAGCCTTTTTTCAGAGCTGAAACGCTCCAACCCAGGCAACATGCTGGTGAATCTCCTATGCACACTTTCTCATGCAATCACATCCTTCTTATAGTGTGGCAACTAGAATTGCACACAGTACTCTAGCTGTGACCTACCAAGTGTTTTATACAGCTGCATTATAACCTCTCAGCACTTCTATTCTATGCCTGGGTGAATAACGGCAAGTATCCAAATGCCTTTTCAACCATCTTATTCACCTGTCCCGCTGCATTCAGGGAGCTATGGACATGCACTCTGAGATACCTCTGGTCCTCTGTGCTTTCAATCGTCTTACCATTCATTGTGTGTTCCCTTGTTAGTTCTCCCGAAATGTGTCACCTTATGCTTTTCCGGACTAAATTTCATCTACCACTGTTCTGCCCATCTGACCAGCCCATGTATATCACCTTTAATCTAAGGCTCTCCATTTACCACAGCACCAATTTCTGAGTCATCTGCAAACCTACTGATTATACCCGCCAAATTCCTTTCTAAATCACTAGTGTATGCTACAAGCAGCAAGGGACACAGCACCAATTCCTGCAATACGCCATTGGACACAGATTTCCAGTCATACCTTTGACCAAAATCCACTGCCTCATTCCACTGAGCCAATTTTTGAACCAATTTGCTAAATTTCCCTAAATCCCATGAGCTCTTGCCTTCTTCATCAGCCTCCCAAGCGGGACCTTATGAAAGGCTAAGTGAAATCCATGTAGACTGCATCAACTGCACTGCCCTCACCTACACACCTAGGCCAGCTTTCTCCATTCTGGAGTCTAAATGCACCATTTTGCATCATATAAGAAATAAGCGTTGTCTTTGCAAGCATTGTGGCAGGTACCGACTTCTCACATGAAGAGTAGTTTCTTGCTAAAACTCTGGTTCCTTGCTCAAAACATCTTGATTTTGATGTCTGTTCACAGCAAGTAACTTGGTTTTTTTTGTTGCTCCTCTGCAATGGTACAAGTGTCAGGCGGTGAGAGCAAATCGATTTTGATTCTCCATAGATGTACTCTATTTTGTACTATTATGTCAAGTTCCCTTGTTGTGAATGGCTTAAATTCCAGATACCTCCTCTGTTTATCCAGTGGTAAACCTTTCAAGATCATTTCCATGACCTTCCCAATGACTAGATCTATCCTCATGCCTCTTTGCACCTTTGTATGGAAAATTAGAATATCAAAGTTAAAGGAGAAGGTGAGAGTGCAGGTTAATGATGAAGGCTTTAACTAAGTTAAAGGGGCTGAGGGCTCAGGAAAGGATAGTAAAGTTTCCAGAATACATAATAGAACATGTAGAGATCTGCACATCTGTATGTATGTAAAGGGTTAATATACAGAAGTAACAGCTGGGTAACCACTAGATGGCAGCACCAGAGATGTGTGTAAAACACAAGCTCAAACTGAGTTCCCACCTCTTCGTGCTTGGAGTGACTTGCGACCAGAGGTGGAGAGAGATAGCTCAGAGTGCAGGTGTTGTTAATAATAATTAATATATATTTAATCTTGTTAATTTAATCTCTAGTTTAGTTGTTGAAGAGAGAACAAACTCACAGTTTATTTGTTAACGTTACTCAATAACCAATTTGCTTTAATTGGAGGCTTTGAGTGTTAATAAATATCAAGTACAGGATCATTTTGGAAAGAAGAAAATGAGTAATAAGATATTACACAACATAATACAACATGGTATCAGGTTATTGACTTCAAGAAAATTTACTAGATTAGAATAAGCGAGAAAAAAGAAAAAATTTGTACTGACTATTCAACTGGGGAGGCTTTGCAGCATTCGGATCCTTCGAAAAAAAATCACCTCGATGGACCACATTCAAGCTCCACATTAACTCAAGACAACCGGTAATCTTAATTCCAATTGGAAACTATTCAAACAGCAATTTCAGATTTATCTGGGATAGTGGGAAATCTGGCCAGTTGGATAACAAACTGGCTAACCAATAGAAGTCAGAGAGTGGTGGTGGATGGCAAATATTCAGCCTGGAGCCCTGTTACCAGTGGCGTACCGCAGGGATCAGTTCTGGGTCCTCTGCTGTTTGTGATTTTCATTAGTGACTTGGTTGAGGGAGTTGAAGGGTGGGTCAGTAAATTTGCAGACGATACGAAGATTGGTGGAGTTCTGAATAGTGAGGAGGGCTGTTGTCGGCTGCAAAGAGACATAGATAGGATGCAGAGCTGGGCTGAGAAGTGGCAGATGGAGTTTAACCCTGAAAAGTGTGAGGTTGTCCATTTTGAAAGGACAAATGAATGCGGAATACAGGGTTAACGGTAGGGTTCTTGGCAATGTGGAGGAGCAGAGAGATCTTGGGGTCTATGTTCATAGATCTTTGAAAGTTGCCACTCAAGTGGTTAGAGCTGTGAAGAAGGCCTATGGCGTGCTAGCATTCATTAGCAGAGGGCTTGAATTTAAGAGCCGTGAGGTGAGGATGCAGCTGTACAAAACCTTGGTGAGGCCACATTTGGAGTACTGTGTGCAGTTCTGGTCGCCTCATTTTAGGAAGGATGTGGAAGCTTTGGAAAAGGTGCAAAGGAGATTTACCAGGATGTTGCCTAGAATGGAGAGTAGGTCTTGCGAGGAAAGGTTGAGGGTGTTAGGCCTTTTCTCAGTAGAACGGAGAAGGATGAGGGCCGACTTGATAGGGGTTTATAAGATGATCAGGGGAATAGATAGAGTAGACAGCCAGAGATTTTTTCCCCGGGTGGAACAAACCATTACAAGGGGACATAAATTTAAGGTGAATGGCGGAAGATATAGGGGGCATGTCAGAGGTAGGTTCTTTACCCAGAGAGTAGTGGGGGCATGGAATGCACTGCCTTTGGAAGTAGTTGAGTCAGAAACATGAGGGACCTTCAAGCGGCTATTGGATAGGTACATGGATTACGGTAGAATGATGGAGTGCAGATTAATATGTTCTTAAGGGCAGCACGGTACCATTGTGGATAGCACAATTGCTTCAGAGTTTCAGGGTCCCAGGTTCAATTCCGGTTTGGGTCACTGTCTGTGCGGAGTCTGCACATCTTCCCCGTGTGCGTGAGTTACCTCCGGGTGCTCCGGTTTCCTCCCAAAGTCCAAAGATGTGCAGGCTAGGTGGATTGGCCATGCTAAATTGCCCTTAGTGTCCCAAATTTCCCTTGGTGTTGGGTGGGGTTACTGGGTTATGGGGATAGGGTGGAGGTGTTGACCTTGGGTAGGGTGCTCTTTCTGGGAGCCGGTGCAGACTCGATGGCCCGAATGGCCTCCTTCTGCACTGTAAATTCTATGATAATCTATGATTAATCGAGGACAAAGGTTCGGCACAACATCGTGGGCCGACGGGCCTGCTCTGTGCTGTATGTTTCTATGTTCTATGTTCTATCTAGAGGCACACGATTTAACCACCGCTACTGAGGCTAGGAAAATAGCACTGCTTTTATCCATGGCAGGACAGCAGACTATAGAAATATATAACTCTTTCATCTACTCTGAAGGGGAGGACAAAAGCAAATTTAATTTGATAATTACCAAATTTGATGACCATTGCAAAACGCAGACAAATAAAATCTTTGAGTGATTCAGGTTCAACAAACCTTTGCAAAAATTTGGGGAATCGTTCACCAGCATTGTCACTAATTTAAAATTACGAGCACAAACCTGTAAATATGCAACTTTGCATGATTCTCTGATCCGGGATCAAATAGTGTATGGAATATGTGAAGAGAGTCTAAGAGAAGCATTGTTAAGACAGCAAGATTTAACTCTGCAAATCGCAATTGAAAAGTGTTTATCTCACAAACAGAGTAAAAACTAATATATTGAATTTTATCACCGTGATAAAGGGGCAAATGTCAACCACAAGGTCGAGATTGTTAAAATGGTGTCACAGGCAGTAAAGAAGCAAGTTTTGGACAGCAGCTATCTTGTGTACGCACACTTCGCTCAAAAATGTGAGACTGAAGAAAAGATGTCTGCGCATGTGCGAACGTGCCTCATGCGTCAGAAAGACGACATCATGACGTGTTACCGAGTATAGAAAATGGCAGGAATCTAGCATCAGGCACAGAAAAAAAGGGGACAACTATGAAAAGAAGCGTGGATAACACAGGACTGAGGGTGCTGACCCAAAATGCACGCAGTATACGAAACAAGGTAAGGGAACTTGTTGCGCACATTGAAATTGGTGGGTATGATGTTGTGGGCATCACAGAGATGTGGCTGCAGAGGGTTCAGGACTGGGATCTAAATATCCAAGGATATATATCCTATCAAAAGGACAGGCAGATGGGCAGAGGGGCCGGGGTTGCATTGTTAGTAATAAATGAACTTAAATCGATAGCAAGAAGCGATATAGCGTCAGAAGACGTAGAATCTATGTAGGTAGAGTTGAGGAATCGTAAAGGAAAAAGGACCCTGCTGTGAGTTATGTATAGGCCCCCTAGCAGTAGTCCAGATGTATATAAATCAGGAGATGGAAAAGGCATATAATAAAGGCAATATTACAACAATCATGGGGGACTTCAATATGTAAGTGGACTGGGAAAATCAGGTTGGCAGCAGATCCCAAGAAAGGGAATTTGTAGAATGTCTATGAGACGTTTTTTTGGAGCAGCTTGTGGTACAGTACACTGGGGAACAAGCAATACTAGATTTGGTGATGTGTAATGAGGCAGGCTTGATTATAGAACTTAAGGTGAAGGATCCCTTAGGAAGCAGTGACCACAATATGATAGAATTGAGAGGGAGAAGCTGGAATCAGATCTAACGGTATTACAATTGAATAAGAGTAACTACAAAGACATGAGGGAGGAGCTGGCCAGAGTTTATTTGAAGGGGAGCCTCGCAGGGAAGACAGTTGAATAGCAATGGCAGGAGCTTTTGGGAGTTATTTGGGAGGTTCAACAGAAATTCATCCCAAGAAGGAGGAAACATGCCAAGGAAAGGACAAGACAACCATGGCTGACAAGGGAAGTAAGTCAAAGACAATATAAAAGCAAAGGAAAAAGCATACAATGTGGTGAGGATTAATGGGAAACCAGAGGATTGGGAAGTCTTTAAAAGAAAGCAGAGGACAACGAGAAAAGCAATAAGGGGGGAGAGGATGAAATATGAGTGTAAGCTAACTAGTAACATAAAAGAAGATTGCAAGAGGTTTTTTTCAATATATTAAAGATAAGAGAAAGGCAAGAATGGACATTGGACCACTGAAAAATTAGGCTGGAGAAGGAGCAATAGGGAACAAAGACATAGAATCTAGAAGAATGAACTGAGGGCATTGTTGCTAAATTATTTAGAGAGACAAGTAGCGTTGAGGAAATAGGGAGGGTGCAGAAGGACCTGAACAGATTAGGACAGTGGGCAAAGAAATGGCAGATGTAATGCATTGTGGAAAAATGTGAGGTAATGCACTTTGGTAGGAAGAAGAGAGGCATAGACTATTTTCTAAATCGGAAAAGGCTTCGGAAATCAGAAGGAGAAAATAATTTGGGAATCCTAGTTCAGGATTCTCTTAAGGTTAACATATAGGTTTAGTGGCAGTTAGGAAGGCAAATGCAATTTTAGCATTCATGTCGAGAGGACTGGAGTACAAGAGCAGGATTCACTGTGCAGGCTGTATAAGGCTCTGATTAGATTCCATTTGGAATATTGTGAGCAGTCTTGGGCCCCATATCTGAGGAAGGATGTGCTGGCCTTGGAGAGGGTCCAGAGGATGTTCACAAGAATGATCCCCGGAATGAAGGACTTGTCATTGTTATGTTTTATAGCTCCCCTGATGATGAAGACACACATGTGTGTTTGGCTGTAACAGGTATTTATTTTTAACATGTGGGCAGGCAACCAACAAAACTATGTACAGACAATTATATCGAAGTTACTGTAGAGCTATGGTGAGATGCGACTGTCCTGCTGTCCGTTCTGCTATCAAGTGCCTCCGTCTCGTGCATCATCCAATATATATTTAAATGGCTCCATGTGTGTCTAGTTCCATCTATTGGCAGGAGGTCATAACTGTCACTACATGTATTGATGATCAGCTTTATACATTGGTCCTGTTATATACAGTTATATACATTGGTGCAATTATATACATTTATATACAGATATGCATATGTGCATATCACCACAGTCATATTAAGGAGTGGTTAAGGACTCTGGGTTTGTACTCAATGGAGTTTAGAAGGATGAAAGGGGATTTCATTGAAACTTACAGAATACTGAGAGGCCTAGAGAGAGTGAACGTGGAGAGGACGTTTCCACTAGTAGAAGAAACTAGAACCCGAGGGCACAGCCTCAGACTGAAGGGATGATCCTTTAAAACAGAGATGAGGAGGAATGTCTTCAGCCAAAGGGTGGTGGATCTGTGGAACTCATTGCTGCAGAAGGCTGTGGTGTCCAAGTCACCGAGTGACTTTAAATCAGAGATCGATAAGTTCTTGATTAATCAGGGGGTGAAGGGTTATGGGGAAAAAACAGGAGAATGAGGATGAGAAATATATCAGCTATGATTGAATTGTGGAGCAGGCTGGATGGGCCGAGTGGCCTACATCTGCATCTATGTCTTATGGACTTAAGGTCGTATGTGTTCTTTCCATCAATTGGTTCACAGCTTGCCAATTTAATTTGTTTTTGTTCAACCATGGGCTCCCGAAAAGGGCAAGAAAATTTCCTTTTACTATATGTAATGGCAATTTTTCTGATTGACCATTTACATCAACTTGCACCAGGATATAACCTTCACTGTAACCACCTCCTCTGTGTAAATCGTCAAAATTATATCAGATGGTTTTAATGGTACATTCTCGAGATTTTGTTGATCTAAATTTTCAGAGCTGAGAGATACAGAGGCTCCTGTACCTACTTCCATTATAATTTTGTTCCCAAACAAATACTGTCTGGAGAAGTAGTTTAAAATTCTTTCCAAACATTTTAAGTTTGAAATTTATAAGTGGTCAAATGACAACACTATTTAACTCAAATGTAATTTTCTTCCAAAAATCTGGCAGGGCAACTTAGTTCAGAATATGTTCCGTATCTCCATTTAAAATGTCGCAGCTAAGGGCAGCACGGTGGCCTAGTGGTTAGCACAACTGCCTCACGGCGCTGAGGTCCCGGTTCGATCCCGGCTCTGGATCACTGTCCGTGTGGAGTTTGCGCATTCTCCCCGTGTCTGCGTGGGTTTCGCCCCCACAACCCAAAAATGTGCAGATAGGTGGATTGGCCACGCTAAATTGCCCCTTAATTTGGAAAAAATAATTGGGTAATCTAAATTTAAAAAAAAAATAAATTTTTTTTTTAAATGTCGCAGCTTATTGAATGCAATAATTATTTAAAATATATTGTCCTCCAAATGCAATAACTTACTCAGAAAGTGCTCAGCCCTTTCATCTGGCAGAGCAGGACCATTGCATCTATCTGCCTAATATATATCAATTTGATGGTATCTTTTTAAAATAAAGAAAAATTGAAACAGGAAGGAGAAAACGTACAACAGTCATTTGGCTTGGTTATAAACTTTACAATAATTTGCACTGATGTTGCACATGTAATAGAGTAAATCATCTCAAAGTGTAGCTTTACAAAGAGAAACCAGATACAGAACTGCACTTTGGGAAGAAGGCCAAAGGCACTACTGTACAAGAGGTTTTGATGAAACTTTAGAATGAAACAAATGAAGGATTTTGTCGTATGTTGCTGTGTGATAACTGAAAGTTCTTAAATGGATGGTGGGTGGGGTAGGAGGAAGAAGCACAGAGAAGCTCAGGTCAAAAAAGTGGAGGATTTCAGCCGGGGTATGACATTGGAAATGTTGACAAGGGTAGGATAAAGCAAGGTCATGCAAGTATTTATAAACTGAACAACTTTGAAACCAATGTACTGGAGAATAGGAAGTCTTGTCGGGCAACTAGGTTAGGGGTTGTAGGTGACAGCCTTTAATTTGGGATTAGATGTGAGTAGTGATGTTTTGGATGTTCTGGAGTTTGTGGATGCTGCAGTCGAAGATGCTGGCAAGGGGAGCATTGAGAAAGTGAAGAATGCGCGGCTGATGGTTTCAGTGGTGAGGGGTGATTTTCCTAGCTGAAGGTGGCAGTGAATTTGGATTGAGGTGAACATATTTTGGGAAGACTGATCATTGCGGGCATTCTTTTAAAGAGCGATGATGTTTAGATCTTATACATGCTACTGCTGCAAAGCTCGTTAAGTGTGAAAGCGACATTATTACAGCATGTAAGTGATTAACCGGTTTGTTGTCATTCCGAAGAATGAATTGGTGTTGTACAAAATCGCCTGCGGCAAAATCATTCTTCGCCACCATCTCAGTTGGCATCTGTTAAATCTGCAGAAAAAAAAATAGTTATTAACTTTTACTCCAAAAAAACAAGGTCATTAATCCTGTGATGCCTTGGAAGAATTTCTGTTATTGCTTTGCCGAAGAAAAATGGAATGGTTGTAATTTAGTGGACTGCAAATAGATGCTGAAGTTTAAACATTATGAGTGGGTGCACTACAAAGAGATCATCTGTCACATTAAATTCTTTTTATCCCAGTAAGTCGAAGGATAGTATTTTATACATCACTGTTATCTGTATGTAAGAGTGGGGAAATGCAAAGGATAACTCAGTTACGTTATATCACATCAAAGAATCTCATCCTGTCCAATGATTGCATCATTTAACCAAAGTTAATAGTTCTTAATGATTTATCAGGCAGAGAGACAAATAGAAAAAGAACACATATAAGACAAAATTGAAGGATGGTTTTAAATCAATAATGCAATGCGCAGTGCCACATCTAAAACAAAATATGTGCGTTATGACAGAAATTGTTCTTCAAGTAAGTAGTTTATCCCTTGGCAAGATAATTTCTACAAACAATGGAATAGAATGTGTTCATGTTTTATTCAAGAGAGGGGGAGTGAGGATAAATGAATACCTTTGGCTCTTGCTCTGTCATGTAATATGTTCCCCAGACTCCGAAGAAGGCACAATAATTCGAATAAAACAGAATGTCGTAGAAATCTGATCGCACCTAAGGGTTTAATGTGGAGGACTTTTAAAAGAAATGCATTATTTACACAGATTTGTTGAGAATTAATCAATCAGGTTAATGAATGAGATAAAAGCATGTTCAGGAAAGAAGTAGAGGTCAAATCAAATTTAGAATATTTTTCCAAAGATGAGAAAATGACAGGAGAGCTGGTCATGAGCAGAACAGAATACAGATAGATGATTCGGAAGGGGCATATGGCACTTGGATAGAAGAAAAAGAAAGGCTTGCATTTAGATAGTTCCTTTGATGACTACTGCCCACCTTTGTATGCTTCACAGCCATTGAAGCAGTATTAAAATGCAATCATCGCTGTAACGTAGGAAAAGAGGAAAATCAGTAGAAAGCATTGCAAAAGATGCTATTAAACAAGAGCAAAATTAAAATTTTTAAAGTGAAAGAATAATGAGATTTAAAAGGCAGAATAGAAATGGTATTAACAGAAATAGGGCTCAATGGAGCAGCATGGTAGCACAGTGATTTGCACTGTTGCTTCACAGCTCCAGAGTCCCAGGTTCAATTCCAGGCTTGGGTCACTGTCTGTGCAGTCTGCATGTTCTCCCCGTGTCTGCGTGGGTTTCCTCCGGGTGCTCCAGTTTCCTCGCACAGTCCAAAGATGTGCAGGTTAGGAGGATTGCCCATGATAACTTGCCCTTAGTGTTCAGAAATGTTGGGTGGGGTTGCTGGGTTGCGGGCTTGGGGTGAAGGTGTGGGCTTAAATGGGGTGCTCTTTCCAGGGACCGATGCAGATCCGATGGGCCGAATGGCCTCCTTATCCACTGTAAATTCTATGATTCTATGTATCGGCCTCGTCGCTCCCGACTCGGAATTGAGGCCAGTAAATTGCAAGATTTACTGGCCTCTCAAGATCGAACGAGATCGAGCTGTTGCAATCTGGATCCTACTCATGAGGGAGAGATCCAGATTTGCGTAATAAAGTGAGCAGCACTGCAATGAAGTAACTGTGAAAATCCCCTAGTCGCCACACTCGGGTACACCGTGGGAGAATTGAGAATGTCCAATTCATCTAACAAGCACTTCTTTCGAGACCTGTACAGGAAACAGGAGCAACCGGAGGAAACCCACGCAGACTTCGCACAGACAGTGACCTGAGCCGGGAATTGAACACAGATCCCTGACACTGAAGCAACAGTGCTAACCACTGTGCTACCATGTCGCCTATGTCTACACAGGATCTACCCAGATCTACCTGGGATCGAACAGCCTTGCCTCTAGGACCCTGAGCGAATGCTGCTTTTAGCACTGGTTTCCACAGACGTGGATCAGACATACCGACACTTGAAGTCTTCCAGGCATTTGGGGGTCCCTGGATCCTCTGGGCAATGTGTTACTCTGGCACCCCCAATGCCACCCTGGCACTGTGGCATTGCCATCCTGGAACTGCCAGGGTGCCCAGGTGGCACTTTCAAGCTGGTAGTGGTACTGCCAGAGTGCCAGACTAGCAGTGCCAAGGTGCTCAGGTCCCTATATCGGGGATCGGGTCCAGGGGTGCCCTGCCCTTATCAGGTGGGGTGCGGGTGCCTTGATGACCCCTTAATTGGGTCCAGAGGCCGTGGTGGGTGGGGTGCTGAAGGGGGTGGGGGGCGGGGGTTGCCCTGATCTCTTCCTGCATTGGCGAGTATAGCTCGTCAGTGCAGGAAATGAGCCTAAATGTGGCTTCGGCGAGAGCCCCACTTAGCAGAGTCCCATTTAATAGCAGGGCAATTCTTGGCGCTGCCAGTGCCGGGAAAAACCTGGCTAAATGCACCAGACACAGGACTCTATTTAATTTCTGGTAAATTGCACCCATGGTGTGAAATAGGAATTAAAAAGTGGCATGAGCAATGCTTACTGTTTCAAATTCTAATTGTTTCAAATTCTTATCCTATAATACAATAACAAATTGTATTTTATAGTATCCATGGGAAGGTTGTCAAGCAAGCACATAGGTGATGAGAGAACAGGGTATGGTGTTAGTTAGGATAGGGCAGCAAAGTTTCAGATGAACTCAAGATCGTAGAGAATATGGAGCACTCAATGATTTTTTATCCGAAATGATTTTTAACACGCCAAGTCTAAATTGAAAACCATCACTGCTTGGCATGATGGAGCAAGGTTAGTACTGAATAAGCAGAAGGGGGTTTGAGATCACAATTTTTTACCTAATCAAAGAAGAAACAATACACGGCATATGAGGTCATACCACCAAACAGGTGGGCAATGTTCAAACCCCGCAAATTGTGGTACAGAAGGGACTGAAAAAGAAAGAGAAAAGAAGAGGCTAAAAGACACCAAGAGGACAGTTTGAGGAGACACAGAAGAAGCAAGAAGTGGCCATTTAAGGCATTGCCTTCGCTACAGCAACTCAGGAAGCAAAGAGCAGAGATTGATATTAATCACCGCCTGTGTTAATGTTATGTATTGTAAACCAGTGCATCTCTATGTCATGTGTGGAATATGTCACATGATTACATGGTGATATCATCAGAGGCACTTGGAAATTTTTCCCTCTCTTTCACCTTAGACTGTGAAAGCAACAACTCTCCAATGGTCTGACTAGCTGGTTAAGTAACCTATGGTGTGGCAACCTTTTCATCCTCTGTCTTTACTGGAAAGAAGAACATAACCTCCAAAAATACAACAGTAAATCTGGTGACGAGGACAGTTTTCCAGTAAAAATACTCAGAAGGAATAACTCAGACTTCAACCTCGAGTCAAAGATCCATTTTCAGGAGACCACTCCAACATCGATTGAAGTGCGGTAAATATGTCCGTATGGGTTTTTAGCCTTTGCGAAAGGTGTAAATTAATTTTTAAATTGATATAAAATGTTCGGGTGGTTCCTAATTTATTTTTTTTATTCGACAGCAACTCCAGGAGAGCTCGAAGAGTATGGAACGGAAAACAAAATACTTTTCTCAGCCAGTGCGTCGACAGTATTACTGAGTAATTCAAACGATCAGTGAGCTCAAAACCTTGTGGAAAATGACCAATGGAAGAAAATAAGGGGGTTGGCTGCGTGAAAAACAAATTTGCTTACCGAAGCTGGGGAGCCTTTTCTAGCTGCGCATCTTCATACGTGACGGGCTGCAATGTCGGATTCTCGATCTCAGTGAGAGAAAGAGAGAGACCTGCTTTTGGAAAAGCAACTGCTCAGACTGGAAAAAAACAATAACATGATGGTAACTGTGACATTATGTGAAATGTTCAGAATACAAAGGGTTGATGTCATATCATAATTAAGCACTAGTTGGAGCTAGATGCATAACTATAAAAAGCACTGACTCACAGGCTTCTGGGAGAAGGCTGGAGAGGAGCAGTGAGAGAGTGTAGAGTAGAGTTATAGTTAGAATGTAGAGACTAGTGTTAGTAAAGTGTAGATTGTAGATTACTAAATTATTGTTTACAATAGGAGTAAGTGGTTGAGCTTTAATAAGTAGTGTAAATAAAAGTTAGCTTTGTTAATGAACTTAGCTTCTGTGAACACTACAACATCCATCCTGATAACAGAATCACAAAGTAAAACCACAGTAACCAAGACGAAGCAGAATTAAAGCTGCAATCTTCTGATTTGAAACAGATTGGTGTTTGAAAAAGAAAGTTTTCTGAAAGCCACAGTTCAAACAAGAAAAACAATTAGAGGGGAGGAAAAGCTAAAGAAGCTTAAGATCAGGTAACTACCATATTATAAAAAGGTAGTGCTAAGGAACCTTTTGATGCAAAATGGACGCTTGGAGTGCTTATGAAGAGAGATTTCAATATTTCCTTGTTGCAAACAGGATACCAACCAAAATTGAAGTAGCAACTTTCTTGAGCGTAATAGGACAGAAATCTTTCACCCTATTACAAAGTCTTATCCATCCTTCAAAGCCGAGTGTGAAAAATTACAAGCAATTACCGAAGACCCTTGATGAACACTTCTCATCCAAACCATTGTTCATTGCAGAGAGATTTCGATTCCATCGACGTAGCCAAGAGGGGGTCAAAATATTCCAGAATTTGTAGCTGTACTACATAAATCAGCAAAGAATTGTGAGTTTGGAGCAACTCCTGAGGACACACTGTGAGACAGACTGGTGTGCAGATTGAGAAATGAGGCAAATCAGTGATGATTGCCAACAGAAAACTCTCTAATACTTGCTGTTGAAATAGCAGTGTCAATGGAGTTGGAAGCTAAAATAAGCTTCCCAATTCATGGCGGGCGCCAAAATAAACAAGATAAATACTGAGAAAAAAAGATCTCACAACATGCAAGCATGCCATGGTGTCCCCAGGTGGGGCATTCACCACATGAATGTTGATGTCAAGAAAACAATGCCATAATTGTGGAAAGAAAGGTCAAATCACAAAGATAAGCTGGGTCAGACAGAATTCTCAAACCTCGAAGAAGCGTAAAAGCAAGAACGCACCCAAATCAACACACAGAGTCTATGCCTTCAACCCAGCCCTTCTCCACATCCACATTCTTACCACTACTTCTGGGTTGCCTGCACCGAATTCTCATATAGCCTGCCATCTCCCACCGGACCGGAAATCTGACATCCATTTTTGGAAGTTGGGTTTGAGGAGCAGGGAATTCTACCAACTCTGAGCACCCAACCCATGGTTGAAAATCCTGGCCAATTACTTCAGTATTCGCAGTAGTTAATTGGAGGAACTTTTTCCTCATTCAGTAGGGGATGTTGGATAATCACATGGAACCCTTCTCCACTTTGGCCTTCAAAGTTCTTGTTTGAATATTTGCTACTACCACCAAGATCTGCACCTGCAGCGACTCCAACCGGGCCCGTGCCCTGGGCTTACATTAGAAATTCACAGCCTTGACTGATTGGCAACATACCACATATCTGTTTCATTCGGCACTTGGAAAAATAATAGTAATTGACATTTTTTCTGAACATGGAAGTATTTGTAAATTTGAGATACCAGGAACAATTATGATCTAGGAAACAAATTAATGAGTGCCAAATTTTGGCTACATCTGGGCACGGGACACTTGATAAAAGTGGTATAAATCAGACAATACTATTGATACAGGAGTCTGATTTAAGAAACTTGTAGCTCTTGCAGTGTAATGCTTCCTTTACACAATACTTCCCCTGGACCTTGCACAGATTGTGGCAGTCTCATCAACTTCGAAAAGAACATGGATCATTCATGCATCATTACATGGCTGAATACATACATGTAGCAACAAAACAAAGAACAGATGGGGCAGTCGGATTGAGATTTGTGGAATCACAAATAATGAGCATGTCACTTTTTATGTTGCTTCACTATTTGAGAAGGATAACGTTTTAAAGGTCAGAGCATATTGGAAAGGAACGTATGCAATCAATTAGATTTTGGTGTGGCAGGGAGTGAGCCATAGGGAACTTCCTTAACCAATGAGGTTTAAGGATTGAGAAATAAACGAGAATGGCAGAGGAGGTTTAATTTGAGTCAATTCAAGTACGGATAAAGTTAAAAAAAGGGAAACAATCAGAGAATCCCTACAGTGCATCCCTACTTTCCAGTGCAGACTCAATGGACCAAATGGCCTCCTTCTGCATTGTAAATTCTGTGAGTGCAGAAGGAGGCTGTCATAATATCCACTCATGTATATCATGAGATGTAGACAGGCAGTGATTGACACACAGGATAACCAATGAACACACACGACGCAGAACAACCAATCAGCAGACAGGACATAGAACATAGAACATAGAACAGTACAGGCCCTTCGGCCCTCGATGTTGTGCCGAGCAATGATCACCCTACTTAAACCCACGTAACCCGTATACCCGTAACCCAACAATCCCCCCATTAACCTTACACTAGGGCAATTTAGCATGGCCAATCCACCTAACCCGCACATCTTTGGACTGTGGGAGGAAACCGGAGCACCCGGAGGAAACCCACGCACACACGGGGAGGACGTGCAGACTCCACACAGACAGTGACCCAGCCGGGAATCGAACCTGGGACCCTGGAGCTGTGAAGCATTGATGCTAACCACCATGCTACCGTGAGGACACCACCACTATAAAGCCCACAGGGCATTAAGGCTCTCTCTCTCTCACAGGACACGGCTAGGGAGATAGTCACAGTGCACAGGCCAATGAACATCATCACTATGTGGTAGAGAGCTAGTCTGGTCAAGCCAGTAGGAGGTTATGCGTTAGGTTAAAAGCATGCAAAACATATGTGCTCAGACAGATCCATGAGGCTCACCTGGGGGTCGAGAAATGTCGACGCAGAGCTCGGCAGGCAGTTTACTGGCCTGGCATTAGCCAGGACATTGCCAACACAGTCATCAACTGCACAACAGAAATTTCAACCAGCTCAGCCCAAGGAAATGCTGCAACAGCACGAGATCGTGACCTCTCCGTGGTCCAAGGTAGGGATAGACCTCTTTCATGCCAATGGGTGTAATGATGTGCTCCTGGTCGACTACTTCTCCAGCTACCCGGAAGTGGTGAAACTGTCGGACCTCACGTCTAAGTCCGTCATCAAAGCCTGCAAAGAGATTTTTGCCAGGCATGGGATACCATTCACGGTAATGAGTGACAACGGCCCATGTTTCTACAGCCAAGAGTGGTCCGACTTTGCACGATCCTACCACTTCAGTCACATCACATCCAGTCCCCATTCCCCGCAATCAAACCGGAAGGCCGAGAAAGGGGTCCATATTGTCAAGCGGTTGCTGTGCAAGGCTGCAGACTCAGCCTTGGATTTCAACCTGGCGCTATTGGCATACAGGGCGACCCCTCTGTCGACTGGATTGTCTCCGGCGCAGTTGCTCATGAACCGCAACCTGAGGACGATAGTTCCAGCCATCCATCTTCCAGACCTTGACCACCTCATGGTGCTGCAGAGGGTGCAGTGATCCAGGGACCAGCAAAAGATCACGTATGATGCTCATGCCACGGATCTGCCTGTGCTGGCTCCAGATGATGTTGTTCGCGTTCAGCTGCCTGAGGGAGGTTGGTCAGCCCCAGCTGTTGTCGTCAGACAGGCTGCTCCCAGGTCTTTCGTTGTCCAAATGGCTGATGGCTCCATTTTACGGCGCAACAGGAGGGCACTGTGTAAAGTTCCCTGCCCATCACCCGACCGCACTTCTCCGCATGTCATCATGCCTCCTCCGGACGTCTTGCACCACGAGGCCACCGATCTGGCAGCGATCCCACCTGTCCACAAGGCCACCGAGATGGCAGCCACCCCGCCTGTCCAGGTGCCGGCGACTCCCCCTCCACCTCTGCGGCGATCGACAAGAATTCGCCGCCCACCACAAAGACTGAATCTATAGACTTAAATTTTTTCAATTTTGTTCAGTTTGCTATGTATCTGCACAATAGACATCTTCCCATGTACATATGTTCATTCATTCCCCACTTGTACATAGTTATGCATGCATATACAACCACGTGCCAAAATGTATTTTAAAAGGGGAAGATGCCATAATACAGTATCCACTCATGTATATCATGAGATGACACACAGGATAACCAGTGAACACACACGACACAGGACAACCAATCACCAGGCAGGACACCACCACGAAATGCCCACGGGGCATTAAGGCTTTCTCTCTCTCTCACAGGACACGGCTGGGGAGATAGTCACAGTGCACAGGCCAATGATCATCATTACCATGTTACAGAGAGCTAGTCTGGTCAAACCAGTCAGAGGTTATCAGTTAGGTTAATAAAGTGTCAACCCACAGCAGATTAGGTACAGCAATCAACAGGTTCAATAAAACAGTGTTGGACCATCTCCTGTGACGGGAGCCTGTTTCTCGTTTTACTGCATCCAGTTGCTGTCGATGTTAGACCAGCACAGATAACACATCAGAGGCTATTCGGCCTATCGAGTTTGCATTGTGGCCCATGCCTCCACCCTATCCCCATAACCCAGTAAACACACCTAACCTTTAGACACTCAGACGCAATTTAGCATGGACAATCCACCCAACCTGCATATCTGTGGAAGGAAACCGGGGCTCCCAGAGGAAACCCAACCAGACACGAGGAGAACGTGCAAACTTCACACAGTTAACCGAGCCTGGAATTGAACCCGGGTCCCTGGATCTATGAGGCAGCAGTGCTAACCACCATACCATGGGGATTAAGAGAGATAGAGAGAAAAGACAGAGAGGAATAATAAGAAAAAAGTTATAAAAATAAAAATTTGACTTTTTGTAAAATTGTCAACATTTTACCACATGAATGAGGCTCCAGTTTCGATTCGTCACCATCTTGGTCAGAAAGACTATTTAACAATCATTTCCAATTATCACATCACTAAAACAGTGCTAATCCCGTGTGGCTGGTGTTTGTGGTGTGGGGAAACTCCCATGGAGGGGATTCAGGGAGACGGGTTAGAATGCCCTAGGAATGTTGGTTAATCACGGGGTCCATCCAGTGTTTGAGGGGTGCCCTGTGTTGGGCCTGGTTTCGGTGTTTAAAATAGTTACGCTGAAATAAGAAATGTTTTTAATTCCGCTGACTCTTTTAGAGTAACTATTACATGACTCTGGCAGCACCGTCTGAAGTCAGCGATTTAAGTCGCATTGTCAGATCGTTCCCAGTGCTGTTGAATTGTCCAGGGAAAATTAGTGCTTCAGGTCAATTGCCGGGCAAACATTTACCTGGGAAATGCTCAGAGGGATTCCCCAGTGCATCTATGGGGTGCCACTCAAATCCGACTTTGGGAAGCCAGGAAGTCACAGGATCAATTACTTAACTTTTTTTGCAACAAGTTTAATAGACTTCCTATGCAGGGAGGCTAAAAGCAAGGTGCTGTTTATGTGAAGCAGTGTAAATGGATCAGCATGACTGAGGGCATACAAATCGCATAAATATTTCTTAATGCTCTGAACCTCCGATTAATTTGCAAATTTACGATGCCTGTGTTATTCATGAATTGTCACTCTTGTATCAGGTTCGTGCCCACCGTGAGCAACATTTAGCGGGCAAACTTGTGTTAACTTCAATACAGGCATCACAAAGTAACAGATTAGTTGTTGAATATTGATTTTTTTTCTTTGTTCTTTCATAGATAAGAGCGAGTGTCATTGTGGCCCAGTTAGTCTTGTCTGGAGTGAGATACAAAATCTCCAGGACATACATTTCACCTTCAAAAGGGAAACAGTTGCAAGTGGCCATACCTCTGGCAATTGATATTGAACAGTAGCTTCTTCAGAATATAGAAAAGATGTGACACAACTGGGAGTGGGTCAACAGTGAAAGTGCTGGTTTTTATTTAATGCTTAAATGAGAGGTGAAAAAAATGTAGTGTTCCTGTTCCCATTCGTTATCTATTGATCCCAAGCTGTGGCACTCATGGTAAGTCCTAGGGGTGCATAACAAATTAATTGAAGGGTAGGAGATATTATGGAGTTACAAAGATATACAGAGGTACAGGTAGTATTAGGGAAGTAGGGGGGCTGCTTAAGGACCTGGACAGGCTAGGACAGTGGCGGACTGGGTCTAAAAATATTGTTGCCAGGAGACAAAGGGGCCCACCCACAACTACAATGCTATCATTTAATTTTCATAACGAATAACTAAAATTTTCAAAAAATACATATGGAAAAAAGGGTACAATTAATATTTTTGTGGAAAAAATGTGTATTTCTTAGTAATTACAGTGTACATGTGTCATAGAATTTACAGTGCAGAAGGAGGCCATTCGGCCCACTGAGCCTGCACCGGCTCTTGGAAAGAGCACCCTACCCAAGGTCAACACCTCCCCCTATCCCAATAACCCAGGAACCCCACCCAACACTAAGGGCAATTTTGGACACTAAGGGCAATTTATCATGGCCAATCCACCTAACCTGCACATCTTTGGACTGTGGGAGGAAACCGGAGCACCCGGAGGAAACCTACGCACACACAGAGAGGATGTGCAGACTCCGCACAGACAATGACCCAAGCCGGAATCGAACCTGGGACCCTGGAGCTGTGAAGCCATTGTGCTATCCACAATGCTACCGTGCTGCCCTATGTACTGTACATATTACTGGCAGTAGATACCAAATGTAAATACTGAATGTTATAATTTAATTTTTTATTTATTTTTTAAAATTTTAAGTAATTGGTTGATATTTTTAAATAGTTTACTGCACAATTTACACATTAACAGATAGTTCAAAAGCACAATAGAGCATTGGATGCAGTCCATTATATTAAGAGCAATCGTTTGTGTTCGCTAGATGATTGTGCAAATATGCCAATAATTGCTTCTGCATCCAATTCATCTAACAATTCCTTTTCAATGGATAGCAACATGTATGATTCCAAATTCTCCTCAGACAGTGAATTTCTTAACCTTGTCTTTATGATCTTTAGCTTTGAAAATGTCCTCTCACATTGGACTTGAGTAACGGATAGTGTGAAGATGACTTTATAAAGTTCATAAAGGTTATCATATGCCTTGTCATGAAGTCTGTTGGATGCCAGAATTTTTAGTACACACGATGGGCAAGTGCTGCAAATTTTACAATTGTTGCAACTGGAATCCATATTCTCACCATCATTAAGCAATAGCTTTAATACATCAAAGTTTGAAGCAAAAGAAAACAATTCCAATATTACTTGATCTTTGCTGATTTGTGGAAACAGCTTAATAATACCTTCCAATGCTTCATCTTCAAGGCCCTTCTCTGCAATAGTTTTAAACTTTGCTGGGTCCAAGCAGGACAAATCTTTATACAACTGTTTGTGTTGTACAAAGCGTGATTCTAGTGACTGGACAATGCGATCCATTATTAGGTTAAACACATTTACTTGAAAATCAGCTGGAGAATCTGAGGAATTGTTTTCATCATCAATAAGCTCATCTGCCATTCTTTTCTTCTTCTTCTGCCTCTTAACTGGCAATGCTGTTTCCAACGCATCAATTTCCAATGTTTGATTTTCATCCATATTCATCTGTCAAATCCTGTCATTACATTTATTTACAAATTCCAAAGCCTTGCTGTGAACGTTATCAAGTGTTCTTGTCTGTTCCTTCAACTTTGTTGTAGCTGAATCTACCAAACTCCATGCAGTAAACATATCTAAACCACTTGTCTGTAGATAACTTGATAACGGGGTTGTAGTTTCAAATATATACAAGTAAGTAAATGCTGTCAATATGGTTTCAAACTTTAGAAGACTTTGAAGTAAAACATTTGCTTCATGTTTTGTTTTTGCATCAAACTTTTCTGAATCTTGTACCATTGATAAGCATGTCAATAGATTTACGAAAGTACTGGCAGCAGCATCATCAAAACGTCCAAATATAGTTGTTGCTGCATTGGATTTTCCTGACCATCTGGTCTCACCAATTAGCTTTAATCGTTTCATTTTTTCTTGTCCTAGATGTTTTCCAACAACTTCTATCCACACAGCCATTCTCTTGGATGATGCTTTCACAAAAGTTGCTATATTCTGGAGCAAATTGAAAAAAGAAACTGCAGGCACACAACATTTTGTTGTTTCAGTTATCATCAAATTCAAGACATGGGCGTAGCACCATATATGAACATGTTGATCAGCCACATCAGCAATTTTACTTTGTAAACCATTATACTGGCCATGGTAGCTTGCAGCGCCATCTGTGCTATCAGATAAACATTTTGGGGGTCAATTTTAAGATGCTGTAATGTTTCAATCAATAGATCAAAAAGTCCATGTCCTGTACCATCATTACTTGGCACAACTGAAAGTAGTCACTCACAGATAATACCTTTAAGAACATACCGAATAATAATGCTAAACTGATCGATGGATGAATTATCTTGTGTTGAATCAACCTGAATAGAATAATATTTTGCTTGAGAAACTTCATGACTAATTCTTTCTTGTATCATATTCTTCATAATTTTGATTAACATGTTTATAGTTGTTTTACTCAGGTATGTAACAAGTCCACCACGACCTTTACGTTGAGCCTTTTCTTGTTGCTCTAATCGTTTGATTCTTTGTTTAGACTTGTTTTGCACTGCAGAAATGTGAGCTACCATAATGGGGTCATATTTTGCCATCAACTGCACTGTAGCTAAAAAATTGCCATGATTCAGAACCTCATTATCTAGAGTGTAGGCCGATTCATTTCTGTGACCTCAAAAAGGAAGTGCTTGCTTGCCTAACATCTTTATGATGTCTATAATCCTCATGACAATACTTCTCTGCTTCAATACTTCTTTCCTTTTAATGAGTGATGCTGCAAAAAATTTATCTAAGGTGCCATCATTAACCACACTGATATATTGCTGAGCATTTCTGACATGTGTTGTTGTCGATTCATGTAAAGTCAAGCTCTGGCTAATACGCCTGTAGTCACTAAAGCCACGTACAAAGGGTGATGGATTACAAGTGTTGGGAAACTCAAAAGCTAAGCAGTATGAACAATATAAGCATCTATTTTCTTTGTTATATGTTAGCCATTTTCTTGGGACTGAGTCATTCATAATTTTCCTCTCATAAAAACGAGCATCAACTGGCAGATCAGCAAGTGGCTGAAGTGGATGTTCAGCAAAAAACAGTTTTAGCTTTGCTCGTGATGGATATTGGAAGATTCCAGTAATTGAGCTTTCATTTTCATGTGTAGGTTCATTTACAGGATTTGCTTCAGAAACCAAGTCATTTATGCTTGAAGGAATATCTGATTCCCTGTCACTAGTTGAAGTTATGTGTTCAGATGTTGCAACTACAGGCAGTACAGATACCGGAACAAGGAAGCCAGAAGAAATATTGGGCCTGGGTTGATTAGTAATGGATGCACTTGTATTTGTCTCTACATTCAAAGTAGCTCTTCTCTGTTCTTGTAACTCACATGTCATTGCATCATCACCATGAGCATTGTTTCTTGCTTCTTGATTATTTGTTGCAGAACTGGATATTGATGTGGATTGTGCTTGTGGTATTATAAAATATGTAATAGGCCTGCATTGCTTGGCTGATTCCTTCCTTTCTGCTTCTTTTTGTTCTTTGCGTTTTAGTGACCCAGATTTATGCTTGTTCTGTTCCATGCTGGTAGGGGTAATATTCCTGAAATAAAAACTTAATTAAAAATAGCCCACATTGGGAAAAATGAATATTGATGATTGCAACAATAACTTGAAGGAACGCCAGATAAACCCCTACTTGATAAAAAATATAAAATAACTTACTTTCACTTCAAGAGGCTATGTTCATTAGTCAATACTACTGTGGCCTATGCAGCTTCAGAAGAGGAGACAATCCACTGTCCAGCGTTCACACCAGCAAGCAACTGAGACAACTGTTGAAACTCAGAAGTTTGGCCCGACTATAGTAAGACATTAAGAATGGTCCCACGACCAAAGTTAACATGTCCAGTTTTATACCAGTGTAGTGTTACAAGTCGCAACCCTTTGAGTTTACCGATCATGGCTTATCACTTCAATATCTTTGACCTCATGATTCACGGTCAAAGGTACCGCTTCTCCTTTTCGGTGACCTCACGACCCTATGTACTGCTTGATATCCTTTCAAGTTGCCGACCATCTCAAATCACGAACTGTAACTTTATCTTTAAATTCACACACTCTTGCTGAAAACGTGGATTTCCAACTATGTCCGACCCGGGTGAACCAGCCCCCCCCCCCCCCACCTCCACTCCTTTTCACATCCGTTAACACTGCTTCGTTCCTTCATACACTGAGTGATTATTTGTTTGTTTCTTTATTGCATTTTTATTTGGTATTGCTCTTTTTAAAAACAATTATATTTTATTAAGTTAGAATACGAATCTCAGGAAAGAAGCTGGAGATTTATTTATCTAATTAATTATAATTTTTAAGGGCCCTTCAGAGATTAACGGGCCCCTTCTTGGCTCTCCGGGCCCCGGACCAATGTACCGGCTGAACCAAGACTACTGCTTGATATCCTTTGAAGTTGCCAACCATCTCAAATCACGAATTGTAACTTTATCTTTAAATTCACAAACTCTTGCTGAAAACATGGAATTTCCTTAATTATGCCTGACCCGGGCCCCCCTATTCCACATCCTTCCACTACCTCCCCTGCTTCGTTCCTTTCCATGCACTGCTTATTTGTGTCCTGTTCTCTTTTTTTTCTTATTCCTTTTTATTACTAAAACAGTTGTCTGTGTTTGCTTCTTTATTGCATTTTTATTTGATATAGGGGGCCCACTTCATCAGGGGCCCACTTGCCATCGGGCAAGCTGACACCCTGGCCAGTCCGCCACTGGGCTAGGAGATGGGCAAAGAAGTGGCAGATGGAATACAATGTGAGGTTATGGACTTTGGTTGGAAGAATGGAGACATAGACTACTTTCTAAATGGGAAAAGGCTTAGGAAGTCAGAAACACAAAGGGACTTTGGAATCCTTGTTCAGGATTCTTTTAAGGTTAATATGCAGGTTCAGTCGGCAGTTTGGAAGGCAAATGCAGTGTTAGCATTTATGTCGAGAGGGCTAGAATACTAGAGATGTAGGGATGTAGTTCTGAGGCTGTATTAGGCTCTGGGCAGAGCCCATTTGGAGTACTGTGAGCAGTTTTGGGCCCGTAGCGAAGGAAGGATGTGGTGGCCTTGGAAAGGGTCCAGAGGAGGTTCACAAGAGCGATCCCTGGAATGAAGGGTTTGTTACACGAAGAGCGGTTTGAGGACTCTAGGTCTGTGATCGTTGGAGTTTAGAAGGATGAGGGAGGATCTTATTGAAACCTACGGAATACTTCGAGGCCTGGATAAAACGGCCGTGGAGAGGATGTTTCTGCTAGTAGGAAAAACTAGAACCCGAGGCCACAGTCTCAGACTGAAGGGACAATCCTTTAAAACTGGGATTAGAAGGAATTTCTTCAGCCAGAGGGTGATGAATCTATGGAACTTATTCCTCAGAAGGCAGTGGAGGCCAAATCACTGCGTACTTAAGACAGAAGCTGGATCAGTTGTTAGTTTTAAACCTGGAATAGGTTTTAGTGAAGCAAAGGCATTAAGAGATATGGGCCAAAAGCAAGTCATAGATCAGACATGCTCTGACTGAATGGCGGGACAGGCTGGATGGCCTACACCTGTTCCTATGTTTTTCAGTTCCTCTGATAAACAGATAAGAGTTAGAAGTGAGAAAATTAAATAATGGAAGAACATAGAACATACAGTGCAGAAGGAGGCCATTCGGCCCATCGAGCCTGCACCGACCCACTTAAGCCCTCACTTCCACCCTATCCCCGTAACCCAATAATCCCTCCTACCGTGTGCTACCATGCTGCCCACGTATCCCAACATTCTTGGTAGAGACAAAAGATCTACACTTAGTCCAATAAGGGTTTACATTCTTCATGTAGCTCCCAAATCAAGAAGCTAAAGGCATATTTGTAAACAAGGGTGTTTCTTGGTGGAACCAGCAGTGCCCTTAATTCCATTAGAGATATGTGGGTCACAGAATCAAAGGATTTTTTGAAGATAAAAGGTGTTGGGTAAATGGTATTTCGATCCTTTATAACTTACCGGATGAATCATACTGGCTCTGCTTTCATTCAAAACACTCCGATTGTGGGTTTTCATCATGTCTACTGAAACAGAATTAAAGCTCCAATCTGCTATAAATTCTAAATTCTCACAATTTGTCACTCAGTTCCTAACCACAGTTTCTAAGAGTTTGTTTCAGATATTAGCAGTCTAGGTTCTCACACAGTTTGTCACTAGATTCTAAGTTTCCAAGAGTCTGTTATCTCTTACTACCCGTCTCGGAGGAACTAGCCAGGTTCATTCCTATGGGGTAGAGTAGTGTCTTTTGGACCTCTGGGTCTTCAGTCTTCTGTGATGGTTGGTCTCAGGTCCTCTCTCCTGCCATCTCCACGAGGCTTCCAGTACCCATGTTCTGGTACTTAGCTCAGGATGCAATGTTCCTCCAAACTGTGAGTCATGGGACCCCTGTAGATAACAGGATGCCCCTTCAACTTTTTCCTTTGCTCTGCAGATGTCGACTGACTGGGCTTAAATCTGCACTTAATTACATCAGCTTGGTTAATCACATAAGCTTCGTTGATCACATCAACTTTGGATTACTTAGTCTCGTACGCAGCCTGCTCCAATGTCAAAACCATTTTCTCCTCTGTCAGCACTTTCACTGTGCTACTTTCTTCTTCAATGTTAGCCTCCTTTTCCCATCATGCTTAGTTTGGTCAACGTATATACTTGTTGATGTGCATACTTACTCTTTAAAAAGATTTAGAGTAACCAATCATTGTTTTCCAATTAAGAGGCAATTTTAGCATGGTAAATCAACCTACCCTCCACATCTTTGGGTTGTGGGGGTGAAGCACACGTAGACACGGGGGAGATTGTGCAAACTCCACATGGACAGTGGCCCAAGGCCGGGATCGAACCCAGGTCCTCAGCACATCTTTGGGTTGTGGGAGTGAAGCCCATGCAGACACAGGGGAGTTTGTGCAAACTCCACATGGACAATGACCCAGGGCCAGGATCGAACTCAGATCCTCAGCGCCGTAGGCAGCAGCGCGAACCACTGCACTACCATGTTACCCTTAATGTGCATACTTACAGAGGTAATCAGTTTACATTTTTGTTTGTAGCATTCTAAAATATGGCACGTTGTGATGGAAATAAACTATACAGCAAGGGACCCTTTTGTGTTGTTCTTTTCTGTGTATTTGCACACAGAAATAGCCAATCAACTGTTCAGTTTGGGAACAAGCAGAGAGAAAGATAGAGTCTGTCATGAACTGTCAAGCAGCTGTTGGATGAACAGTTGTACAGGAGGTGTAGAGAGCTGTGAGGGAGCCATGGAAGCCAAGTGGGAGAAAGCATTTTGTGCCTATGCAGAGGACATGGCTCATGGAGGCCATTCATAACCAAAGGAATTACTGATTTTTAAATTACTAATCACAATAGCAATGAGACCAAGATTAAGCTAAGACCTCCAAAGCTGCGCTATTTTGAAGAATATTTTGAGGGTTGCATTGCCTAAAGCTAATGGAAGGGTCCCCATGAAATCCTGTGTCTCAAAAAATAACAGAAACGCTAAGGAAAAATCAAAGTGAATTCTACAGGGCTGTGGCATACTTGGTTTGATTCCATAAGGAGACGTGAATGAACACTCAAGATCTTGTAGTGTTCAAGGATAGAATTAGAAAGTAAAAGGAGAACTGGATTTATGCTCTAAGTCTTGACTAACTATAGTATTAAGTTAGTAATGCTTGCTTTGTTTCATTTTATTTTATACACAGTAAAATCTGACTTTGTTTAAAAATGTGACATTTTGTGGTGTAGTTCTTTCAGTTAATGCAATGAGACTTTGAATTTCTTTTTAAAAGTTAATGGTTTCTCCCTCTTCGGGTTGAATTGGTGACACTGCCAGGCTCTTACTGGTGCCAGAGAGACCCCTGGTCTTTCAAAAGGCCAGAGTCAATATAACAGGTTGAATGTCCTCCTTCCATGCTAGAGGTTTCAATGATTCTTTGATTTATCTTTCTGGTGTTTTGGATGTTGTTCACATGTCAGTTATGAAAGAAATCTGATGCATGCCAAGTAACAGCATACCACCTAATGCTTTTTGTTTGCATGCTGAAGTCAAATTGAAATGCAAAGTCTCATTTTGTGCCGAATGAGAAGAAAATGCTGTTTGTAAATATGATTTTATATCATATAAATCAGCAGCATTTTAAAGCTGTGCAGTTGCCTGACTTATTGACTGCTGTACATATTCATATAAACTAACAATAGACACAGCTTCTTTTATTATTTTTCCCATTCTGGATCAGACCATTAAACACAAAATGTAGCGGGGAACCAACAGTGGCAGGGCTATGCATTTAGAATGTATATACTATTCATCAATATATTAGAATTCCAATTGGTTGCAAGTTTCAACCTTTCTTATTTCTGTAATGGTCACTACATCTTGTCAGGCACATTAGTCCATAGCTTCCTGGTTCCGCAGCATTGCGTTTAGGAGTAACCCCAATAATGTGCTGAGGAATAACTCCAGGATCTTCCTGCATAAGTGTTTGCCTGGAAATTGCCCAAAATGCTAACTTGATCTGCCAATTTTACCTTGATATTTACTATTAAAGAGGTAGAGGTAAAACAAACCTCGAACTCCAAAGTAACCATTTTTTTAAACGCAGACCGAGCCTCTCATTCGACACCTCTCACATACACGACCTGGCCCAAGCAAACAGTCCAACCCCCCTGCTGTGCGACAAATCACCCCCAGCAACCCTGATCAACCTCCTCCTGGTCCGAATACCCTCTCCCAGGGCTAGCCCACACCGCCGGTTTGGCCCCCCAATTCCGGTTTGACCCTGTCACCGGTCCAACTCCCGCCCTCCTGGTCTGACCCCATATGCCTTTCTGGTTCAACCTGGTCCCCCAAACTAACCTCTGACAACCCCCCTCCTGGACTGACCCCCTCCACATGACCAGTCCCTTCCTTCCCCATGGTCCGAACTCCACCCTCCTCCTCCAGGTCTGACCTCCCCCTCACCAGGCCGGCTCACCCCCGTTCCCTCCCAGCCTAACTTCACCTCCTGGTCCCACTCTCCTCCCCGTCGGACTGCCCACCCCTTGGTCTGACTCCCCCCCTCGGACCGGCCGCTAACCCCCACCCCGGGTCATGCCCACTCACCTTTGAAATGAAAACCTTCTATTGCTGTAAAAAGGGGGCATTCTCTTCTTACCTGCACC
This sequence comes from Scyliorhinus canicula, assembly GCF_902713615.1. Taxonomy (NCBI): domain Eukaryota; kingdom Metazoa; phylum Chordata; class Chondrichthyes; order Carcharhiniformes; family Scyliorhinidae; genus Scyliorhinus; species Scyliorhinus canicula. The sequence goes on along the minus strand of NC_052160.1, from coordinate 108,582,416 downwards.
TCTGTTACTCCACACTAATACAACCATGGGAACGATTTGCTGCTCCTGTCTCACCCAGCCATAGTGAAGAAGGTTGGGCGACAGGGGCTCTGGAGCATCAACATGGGTAAGACTGTTGAGAGTGGCAATCCGCTGGAGGTTGGCACTCTAAGGAAGTTATGAGCCATTGTTGCTTCTCCCTCATAGTCAGCTCTGATGTTCACAAACACTTTTTCCTTTTTAGTATCACCTATGGCTGTGGTTGCACTCTCACCTCTGATTTCCACTATATTGATTCGAGTCCTTAATCCAGGTTGAGTGCAGGATTGATGAATTGTCAGAGGTGCCAGCTTTAGGAAGAAACAATTAAGTGAGGTCCCAGTTGTTCTCAGAGGGATTTAATGATCTCATATCACTATTTTGAAGAGCAGGGGAGTTCTCCCCTGTAAATTTATCACCCAAGTAATATTACTAAAACTGAATATCTGGTCATGAAACTGTGACAGTTCCTACATTACAATACTCACCTCTAAAGTTTAACATTGGCTGGAAAGCACTTTAGGGTGTCCTGATGTCCTGAAATATGTCAGACAAATGCAAATTGTTCTTTCTCATCTGCTATTTACCATTCACATTCTGCACCATGGTAACATCTTCTACAAGGTTTCTGTGAACACAAAATATTTATCTGCACCACAGTGACGTCTTCATTGCTCCAGAATGGTACAATCTTACCAGATTAACACCATCAATCAACATGGTCCTTTTAACTGATCATGTAAAGTAGATAAAATTGTTCTCTAGAACAGTAACACTCGCTAATGAACGAGGCATAAATCAATGTGTCTATATGATTAGTTTTTAAGTTCATTTTTACTGGATGTGGGCTTCGCTGGCTTGGCCAGCTTTTATTGCCCAGCTCTAGTTTCCTTTGTGAAGGTGGTGGAGAGCTGCTTTCTTGAATTGCTGCAGACATATGGTGTAGGTACACCTACTGTGTTGTTAGGGAGGGAGTTGCAGGATTTTGTCCCAGTGACTGTGAAGGAATCGGCGATAGATTTCCAAGTTAGGATGGTTAATGACTTGGGAGGGGAACGTCCAGGTGGTGGTGTTCCCAGGTATCAGGGGCGAAATTCTCCATGGACCGACATGACGCCCATTTCCGGCGGGCAAAAGCGGTGCGGATGACTCCGGCATCGGGACCTTCTTTTAAGCCGTTAATCTCCGTTCCCGAAAGGGCCAGTAGCGGACTGACGCGATACGCGTCAGTTTCACCCGCTGCGGAAGTGGCGAGTCCCGGCGTTTGTGTGGAGGGGGGTGGGGAGAGAGAGAGTCCCGGCGTTTGGGGGGGGGAAGAAAGTGTCCCGGCGTTTGGGGGGGGGAGAGAGAGAGTCCTGGCGTTTGGGGGGGGGGGGAGAGAGAGAGTCCCGGCGTTTTGGGGGGGGAGAGAGAGAGAGTCCCGGCGTTTGTGTGGGGGGGGGAGAGAGAGAGTCCCGGTGTTGGGGGGGGAGAGAGAGAGAGTCCCGGCGTTGGGGGGGGAGAGAGAGCGAGAGAGTCCCGGCGTTTGGGGGGGGGGGGGGAGAGAGAGAGAGGCCCGGCGTTTGGGGGGGGGGGGAGAGAGAGAGTCCCGGCGTTTGGGGGGGGGGGAGGAGAGAGAGTCCTGGCGTTTGGGGGGGGGAGAGAGAGAGTCCTGGCATTGGGGGGGGGGGGAGAGAGAGAGCGAGAGAGTCCCAGCGTTTGGGGGGGGGGGGGGAGAGAGAGTCCCGGCGTTTGGGGGGGGGAGAGAGAGAGAGTCCCGGCGTTTGGGGTGGGGGGAGAGAGAGAGAGAGAGTCCCGGCGTTTGTGTGGGGGGGGGGGAGAGAGAGAGTCCCGGCGTTTGTGTGGGGGGGGAGCGAGAGAGAGAGTCCCGGCGTTTGGGGTGGGGGGGGAGAGAGAGAGAGAGAGTCCCGGCGTTTGTGTGGGGGAGAGAGAGAGAGAGAGAGAGTCCCTGCGTTTGTGTGGGGGGGGGAGAGAGAGAGTCCCGGCGTTTGTGTGGGGGGGAGAGAGAGAGTCCTGGTGTTTGTGTGGGGAGAGAGAGAGAGAGTCCCGGCGTTTGTGGGGGGGGGGGGGGAGAGAGAGAGAGAGTCCCGGCGTTTGTGGGGGTGGGGGAGAGAGAGAGAGTCCCGGCGTTTGTGTGTGGGGTGGGGGAGAGAGAGAGAGAGTCCCGGCGTTTGTGTGTGTGGGGTGGGGGAGAGAGAGAGAGTCCCGGCGTTTGGGGGGGAGAGAGAGAGAGAGTCCCGGCGTTTGTGGGGGTGGGGGAGAGAGAGAGAGAGAGAGAGAATCCCAGCGTTTGTGTGTGGGGGGGGGGAGAGAGAGACCCGGCGTTTGTGGGGGGGGGGGGGGAGAGAGAGAGAGAGAGTCCCGGCGTTTGTGTGTGGGGGGGGGGAGAGAGAGAGTCCCGGCGTTTGTGTGTGTGGGGTGGGGGAGAGAGAGAGAGAGTCCCGGCGTTTGTGTGGGGGGGGAGAGAGAGAGAGTCCCGGCATTTGTGTGTGGGGGGGGGGGGGGGAGAGAGAGAGAGAGCCCCGGCATTTGTGGGGGGGGCGGAGCGAGAGAGAGTCCCGGCGTTTAGGGGGGGGGGGAGAGAGGGGAGTAGGGGTAGAGGGTTGGGGTAGGGGGCAGCAGCGTGTAGAGGAGGGGGGCCGACGGTGCGTTGGCCCCGGGCATCCATTGGATGGGGGCATCAGTAGATCTTCCTCAAGGCTCCCCTTCCTCCCAGCTGCCTTGTCTTTGTTTGAGAGAGAGAGAGACAGAGAGAGGGAGATTGTGGGGACAGACAGAGAGAGAGAGACAGAGAGAGGGAGTCCCGTCCGTCCTCTGGCTGAGAGCAGGGCTTTGGTGAGTATATTGCAATCTGCCTAAACTCAGGAATATTGCCTGGTTAGAATGCAGAGGGAAATGCTGGGATCCCGGGGTGGGAGATGTGTCTGGATTTGTCTATTTCAGCTTCAGCCTCTGCGATTTCAGGTCAGTTTCACAACAACAGGAAAAACGCGCGGAGAGGGAGGGAAAAACTTTTGCAAAGTTTCTGTGATCTGCCTTTATAATTCACAGCGCAGAAAGGGTTCTGCGCTGTGAATTATCAAGGCACCTTTTCTAATCCTGGGGAGAAACAACCTTTTGAAGAGTCTGAGGAAATAAACAAGAATTTGGATTAATTCTGCCTCCCCACCCCCTGGGCCTCTTTCTCCTCCTTTCTCCTCCCTCCCCCTTTCTCCTCCCTCCCCCTTTCTCCTCCTTTCTCCTCCCTCCCCCTTTCTCCTCCCTCCCCCTTTCTCCTCCCTCCCACTTTCTCCTCTCTCTCTCACATTTTCTTCATCCTGCCCTTTGTTCCAGAACTATTTGATCCCCCTGTGCACTGGCACAGATTTACAGTGCGGTTTAGGTTCCGCGTTTACCCCAGGTGTGGGGGCGGGGAAAAGAGGGAGGGTTCGGCATTCCTCAGGGGCACTGCATTGAACCACCCCCACCCCCCTCCCAAATCATCCTCCATCTAACCTCATCCATCCCCACCCCACCCACCCCTACCCCCCCACCCCCACCCACCCCTACCCCCACCCACCCCTACCCCACCCCTACCCCCACCCCTACCCCCCTACCCACCCCTACCCCCCCACACCTACCCCCCCACCCACCCCACCCCCCCACCACCACCCCACACACAAATGCCGGGACTCTCTCTCCCCCCCCACACAGACGCCGGGACTCTCTCTCCCCCCCACCACCACCCCACAAACGCCGGTACTCTCTCCCCACCGCCACCCCACACACAAACACCGGGACTCTCTCACCCCCCCCCCACACAAACGCCGGGACTCTCTCCCCCCCCCACACAAACGCCGGGACTCTCTCTCCCCCCCCACACAAATGCCGGGACTCTCTCTCCCCCCCCCCCCCCCCCCACACAAACGCCGGGACTCTCTCTTCCCCCCCACACAAACGGCGGGACTCTCTCTCTCCCCCCCACATAAACGCCGGGACTCTCTCTTCCCCCCCCCCCACACAAACGCCGGGACTCTCTCTCTCCCCCCCACATAAACGCCGGGACTCTCTCTCCCCCCCCCCACACAAACGCCGGGACTCTCTCTCTCCCCCCCCACACAAACGCCGGGACTCTCTCTCCCCCCACCCCCACCCACAAATGCCGGGACTCTCTCTCCCCCCCCCACACAAACGCCGGGGCTCTCTCTCCCACCCTCCACACGAACGCCGGGACTCTCCCCCCCCCCCCACAAATGCCGGTACTCTCTCTCCCCCCCCACCACCACCCCACAAACGCTGGTACTCTCTCCCCCCCACCACCACCCCACAAACGCCGGTACTCTCTCCCCACCACCACCCCACAAACGCCGGTACTCTCTCCCCACCACCACCCCACAAACGCCGGTACTCTCTCCCCACCATCACCCCACCCCACCCCCCACACAAACGCCGGTACTCTCCTCCTGCCCCCCCGCACTCGATATTGGTAACTGAACGGCGTCAACCATCATCAATGGTTGACGCTGTTAGAAACCTACTGTGATTTTCGCCGACGTGACCCGCGGCCACGTCGGCGGGACTTCGGCCCATCCGGGCCGGAGATTTGTTGACAGTAAAAATTAAATGAAATCCTGCCGCGCCAGCTGTTCTCAGAGGCTGCCGGCGGGATTTGCACAACGCCGGTTTTTGGCCGCTCGGAGAATTCAAAACCCGGCGGGAGCGGGAATAACGCCGCCGCTGTGTGGGGTCGGAGAATTTCGACCCTGGTGTACTGTCCTTCCAGATGGTAGTGTTCGTGGGTTTGGAAAGTGTTGTCTAAGGAGCCTTGGTGAGTGCATCTTGTAATTGGACTCACTGCTACTACTGTATGTCAGTAGTGGAGGGAGTGAATGTTGAAAGTGGTGAATTGGGTGCTAATCAAGCTGGCGGCTTTGTCCTGGATGGTTACAATAACACCTTGAGTGTTATTGGAGCTGCACTCTCCAGACAAATGCAGAGTATTCCATTATACTTTTTACTTGTGCTTGTAGATGGTGGACAGGCTCTGGGGTGTTAGGAGGTGAGTTACACACCACAGGATTCCAAGTCTCTGACTTACTCTTGTAGCCGTAGCATTTATAAGACTAGTCCAGTTCAGTTTGGGGGCAATGGTAACCCTCCACAATGTTGGTAGTGGGGAATTCAGTAAAACCATTGAATGGCAAGGGGCGATGGTTTGATTCTCTCTTATTGCAGATGGTAATTGCCTAGGACTTGTGTGGCAGGAACGTTACTTGAAGAGAAAGACATGCCATTGTCAGTTTTGATCTTGTGATTCCAATCAGAAGTCTTCTTGTCCTGTTAGCTGTAAGGGATGAAATGAAATGCATTTTGGACATCGAAATTCAACTCCCTTTTGATCCGAGTTCAGAGCATAGAAAAGTGTACAAATTGGTAATTTCACAAAGAAATGTCACAAAATTAGCGTGTGGAAAATTGAGGGAAATTAATAAGGAGAGTCTGCTCATGCACAAGGTAGAATCATAGAATCCCTGCACCGACCCTCTGAAAGAGCACACTACTGAGGTCACTCCCCCCATTTTACATATGTAATCCCACCTAACCTGCACATCTTTGGACTGTGGGAGGAAACCCAGAGGACCAGAGGAAACCCGCACAAATATGGAGAGAACGTGTAAACTCCACATAGACGGTCACCCGAGGCTGGAATTAAATCCGTATCCCTGGTGCTGTGAGACAGCAGTAGTAGCCATTATGCTACTGTGCCACCTTTATTGCTTGCTTGATGCTGATATTTTAAAGAATATATGTTGTATTTTCCAGTCATGATGTATATATCTGATAGAATACTTACAGCACATAAGGAGGAGATTCAGCCTGTCGTGTCCATGTCAATTATGTGCAAGAGCAACTCAGCTAGTCTCAATATCCTGCCCCATCGCCACTGCCCCACATGTTTTTTTTTCTCCACAGGTGTTTATCCAATTCCCTTTTGAAAGCCCGAAATGTATCCACCATTTGCTACTCTCAGGTATACATTCCAGATGCTAACCACTCGGTCATTATGAAAAGGTTTTCCTCACGCCGCCAATGGCTTTTCTGCCAATCTGGTGAACCTCCTCTGAACTGCTTCCAACGCTACCACATTCTTCCTTAAGTAAGGAGACCAAATCCAGACACAATACTCCAGATGTGGTCTCACCAACACCCTATACAATTGCAACAATACTTCTCTATTTTTATACTCCAGTCCTTTTGCAATAAACGCTAACCTTCCATTTGCCTTTCTTATTACATTTTGTACCTGTATACAGACTTTCTGCGATTCATGAACAAATATTTAGCACATAAGTCTATTATACGGCATTTTATCAAACATCTTTTCAAAATCCATATATACATATATACACCCATCTATATATAAATGTATAGAAATATGGATATAGAAATGTATATATCTGTACACACATATATACATGTATATATAAATGCAGGAATCAAGACCGTCACAGGAATTACTGATAATGCAGAAAAAGTAAATCTCAGGGAAGTACCCATTTAGTGTAGTATCAGAGAAAGTAAAGGACAGATGCATTAAGTTATCTCACATGAATGTGTTAGCTGCATTGTATGCTGTCACTCACAATGATATGATGACAGGGAAGATGTAAAACATTGGCTAAATGCAGATAAGACTGTTGAAACTGCAAGCCTTCTACAGATCTGCAACAAATATAGTTTGAGATGTTAAAATGTTCCTCAAAATATATTACTTCATTCATTTTCAGACAGTGAAGAACAGCTAGATCTCCCCGGTTAAAATAAAACCTCAGGTGCGAGAAAAATAAATTTAATTTCCAAAATGTGTTGCCAGTCACAAACAATCTTGCAATTATTATATTCTAATTTCCATTCATACCATTGCATAAAATCAGTTCTCATTTAATATTTGACGATGAGGTGATAATTTTTCTCATATCACAAATCTTGTTATGGTTGTGCATCACGGCCCCATGGTCCCATGGGTACATGACCGTAGATGTTATTTGCATTAGCACAATAGGACTTTATCTAAGATTGTGGATACCATTTGAATCTGCGCCTATGCTTGGGCTGCATCTGATTTTATTTTTCATTACGGTCATAGTGATGATTAAAACTGTAGTGACATCCCTGTCTCTCCCAATGAATATATTAATTAGGAAGGGTTCCAGGGATAATTGCGCTGCATGTGGAATTTGCATCTCAATTTTCATAAGCAAATTGCAGGCAGCATTAAGATTTATTTCAACCTATCCATAATGAAGCCCAGGGAGTGAAACAGGATCACATTGCTGCAAGATGAGTGGTTTTTCCTAGACAGAGCTGAGCAAATGTTAAGATGCCTGACACGGGGAGGCCCATATCTTCGGTTCTTAATCTGCTGACCCAGGCCTCTGTATTCTGGAAATCGGCAGTCAATACGTCGTTTGCTCAAGATATGAGCAATCAGTGTCAAATTTCAGGGAAAACACAGTATTTCTCAGTGGAAATTTGTGCTATTGTTCCTATGCTCCTTCACAATCGACTGCTGGAAAACAAATTTGTTAAAATTATTTAATTAATACGTTTGATTTGCACCGCAGCTAGTGATGCCTCAAACAGGCTGTGTACCAAAGAGTTAAGGTCATGGAGTGCTTTGCCAATGAATATTTCACTATGGTTAGACTAAATTCTCACATAAATCTTCAGAACAGGAATGACACAATAGACGTGGTCTATTGGCCGTGTCCCGCCAGGGTCAGGTTCCGGCCGATAGTTCCCAGGAGAGGCCTCTTCCAGGACTAATCCAGCTCGCCTAGCTTCGCGAGATCTAACAGGATCTCACAAGATGTCACAATCTGGATCCCATTCACAATGAGTGGGACCAAGATTCGATTAAGCTGCATATTAAAGTGTTGCAGTCAGGCAAAGTTATCCAAAGTGCAGGATCTAACCCTCCTTGCCTTGGAGACCCTGATTGAACGCTGGTTAGTACTGGTCTCCGCAAATGGGGACCAGGCATACCAACACTTGGAGGTGGGGGGGGAGGTGGCAATGCCAGGCTGGCAGGGGTGCTGGTAGTGCCAATATGCTCAGATGGCATTTTTCCCTTCCGGGGATTGGGCCCAAGGGTTCCCTGCCTGTACGACATGGGTTGTGGAGTTCTCGAGGACAATACCAGAGCATTAGTGCAAACTTCCCAATTACTACTGTACTCTAGTAACAATATCACTTTGCGATTATTATTCTTGCGTACCTAAAATCGACTATCTCCACTCCTGCCTCAGCTAATGATCTGCTGAAGCCCAGGTTAATGCCTTTTAAAATTAATCTTTAGCTATGCATGTGCCAACTCTCTCCTGGCCAGCCTTCCATCTTCTACCCTCTGAAAATTGAGGCCACCTAAAGCGTTGCTGCCCACGTCCCAACTCTCACTCATTTACCAGTAACCTGCTCCCAATTGCCTCTTTGAGTTATGGCCGGGAATCCTCAGCTTCAGTCCAAATTACAACCTTGGCCCAGAGATGGACAACAGAGCTGAATTCCAGAGGTGAGGAGAATGCCTGTCCTTGACATGAAGGCAGCAGCCGACTGAATGTGGCTTCAAGGAGCCCTGTTAAAACTCAAGTCCATTGGAGTCAAATAGAAAATTTTCCACTTGCCGGCGCCACACCCAGAATAAAGGACAATAATTGTGATTACTGGAGACTAATTATCTCAGGCCCAGGTCATTGTTGCAGGATTTCCCCCTCAGAGTATCCTGGGCTCAACCACCTTCAGCTGCTTCATCACTGACCATCCCTCCATAATAATGTTAAAAGTGAGGATGTTTGTTGATAATTGCGCCGTGTTCATTTCCATTCGCAACTCTGAAACAATCTGTGCCCACACGAAGCAAGACCTGAAAACAGTTAAGTTTGGGTTGGTGGCAAATGATATTTGCATCATGCAAGTGCCAGGCAATGACCACCTCCAACAAGACAGAATCTAACCATCTGCTTTGACATTCAATGGCATTATCAGCTCTGAGTCCTGGGGTCAGGTGTGTAATCATTAACCAAGACCTAATTAGACCAGTCACGTAAATAATGTGGCTTACAAGATCAGGTCAAAGGTTGGGAATTCTATGGTGAGTAACTCATCTGCTAACTCCTCAAAGCCTGTCAAACATCTACACATGCACAATTCAGGAGTGTGATGGAATTACTATCCACTTGCCTGGATGAAAACATCTCCAACAGGATTCATGGCATCCAGTGCCCAAAACACTCGCTTTTTCCACCACCAGCACATAGAGTCAGCAATCTGCACCAAGGCACCTTCAACAGCACCTTCCAAAACCCGTGAGCTCGGCAACTGAGAAGGACATGGGCAACAACCTCATGGGAAAACCTTCCCTTCACAGTCAGAGGTCAAAATCCTGGGACCCCCCTCACTAATAGCACCATGGTATACCCACACCCAGTTCAGGATGGTGGCTTACCACCACTTTCTCAAGGGCAATTAGAAATGGGACAATAGATTTTGCCTTGCTAGTGACGCTTGTACCCTGAAGATTGAATTTTTAAAAATATCCAGTTCAGGCAGATTTACACATTGCCAGCTTTAATCACTCCATCACTAGTGGCATAGTCTTCAGCTGCTAAGTCATGAGGCATTGGAAATTCATTAACCTCTCCGTCTTTCTCATTCTCTCCTCCCTTCAGTCACTCCTTAAAACCTTCCTTTTTTACTCAACCATTGACATCTGTCCCAGTATCTCCTGATGCGTTTTAATGTCAATGTGAAGCATCATGAGACATTTCATTAACATATATTAGCAGCTTGATGCACGATCAATTGCACAAAGATGAGAATTGGATACAATCAAGGCTTTATTACACTAAAATGTGTGGCCTCCTACAGCAGCTGGCGAAATGGCTGCTGTACAAGGAGCACACATATTTACACTCCAGCTACTGGGCGGAGCCAGCAGGCAGGGAACTACCCCCGTACTGTAGTACAGGGCCTTACCACAAATCACCTAATATATACATCAGTGGTGACCACCACATTCACTCCCTGTTAAAATTGAGTACGGTGGGGGTGGTGGAGAACTATATACAAGTACATGATTTAAAATACAAAGAGAAAAAAGACTGATTCCAGCGGGGTGGAGGAGAACTATATACAAGTACATGTTTTTAAAATACAGAGGGAAAAAAATTGAGTCCAGCGGGGTGGAGGAGAATTATACAGAAGGATGTGTCATGTGAGAGTACCTGTACCTCGGGATAGGTCTTCGTGTGGATCGTTGAGCTCACCGGGGCAATACAAAATTTCGTAGTTGTAGGTGGAGAGCTCGATCCCCCACCTCTTGCCCCGCTGTGTGTTGTTAAACATGAAGGCTACCGATCATTGGTCAGTGAGGAGAGTGAATCTCCTGCTGGCCAGGTAATGCCTCCAATGCCGCACAGCTTCAACGATGGCGTGGGCCTCTTTTTTGACAGAGGAGTGCTGAATTTCGGAGGCATGAAGTGTTCATGAAAAGAATGCCACGGGCCTGCCTGCCTGGTTGAGTGTGGCAGCTAGAGCAACGTCTGATGCGTCGCTCTCGACTTGAAACGGTAACATCTCATCGCCTGCGTGCATCGCGACCTTGGCGATGTTGGCCTTGATACGATTGAAGCCCCTGGTGAGCCTCGGCCGTCAGGGAAACAGAATGGACTGAATGAGTGGACGGGCCTTGTCCGCATAATTTGGGACCCACTGGGCGTAGTAAGAAAAGAACCCCAGGCATCGTTTGAGGGCCTTGGAGCAGTGGTGGAGGGGGAGTTCTATGAGGGGCTGCACACAGTAAGGGGTGGTAGGGGCCCGTTGAATTTAAGTGTTAGGCTCTGAAGATTACACTGGAAGTCCAGGCAGAGTAGCAGGGCAGCGCAGAGGTTGGGGAGGACGTAGAGGGGGAAGCCGCTGAACTCCACACCCTGGATGGTGAGGGTGGCTATGCAGTACCCCCGGATCACCACGGATTGGAACCCAGAGGCCAGGGAGATTCTCTGGTTGGCAGGATGTACCGCGAGGGAGCAGCGCCTTACGGTATTGCGATGAATGAAGCTCTCGGTGCTCCCGGAGTCCAGCAGACAGGAGATCTCGTGCCCATCGATCTTCACGTTGGTGGAAGCAGTTGACAGGTTGTGTGGGCGAGACTGGTCAATCGTGACCGAGGCGAGACGCGGCTGGTCAGTGGCAGGCGATGAGTTGCCCGGGGGGCATAGGTCCTGGTAAGATGGCGGCGCCCACGAGCCACACGTGTCGTGAGGAAGACAAGATGGTGGCGCCCGATGATCCTAGGGAGAACAGGATGGCGGCGTCCACGGGCCGCACATGGTGGGAGTTGAACAAGATGGCGGCGCCCACTGGCCGCACGTGGTCCAAGGAGTGGAAGATGGCGGCGCCCACTAGTCGCACGTGGGGGGAGTCGGAACAATAGTGGCGACTGTGCGGGCCTGGCACACCGTAGCAAAGTGTCCCTTTTTGCCGCAGGCCATACAAAGGGAGCTCTGGGCCGAGCAGCGCTGTCGGGGGTGTTTAGGCTGCCCACAGAAGTAACATTTGGGTCCCCCGGGGTTGGTTGGCTGCCGTGCGGCACAGGCTGAGGGGGGGGGCGCTGGTGAGGTCCACGATGGGGCGGCCATCTGCGGAGTCCACGATGCGCAGCAGGGGTGGGCCACACGGCCGGGGGCATAGGCCTGGATGTTGTGCGAAGCGACCATAAGCGAGAGTGCTAGCTTTTTAGTCTCAGCTAGGTCAAGTGTGGCACCTTCTAAGAGGCGCTGTCGAATGTAATCGGACCCTATCCCTGTGATAAAAGCATCGCTCATGAGCAAGTTTGAGTGTTCCGTGACCGTGACGGCCTGGCAGTCACAGTCTCTAACATAGGGAATCAGGGCATGCCAGAAATCTTCCACTGACTCACCGGGAAGTTGACAACGAGTGGAGAGGATGTGCCTGGTGTAGAGTGTGTTAGTTCGCTGGGCGTAGTTTTCTTTCAGTAGCGCCATGGCTTCTGTGTAGGTCGGCACGTCCTGGATAAGCGGAAAGATGTTGGAGCTCAGCCGCGTGCAGAATCTTCTGAGCTTCAGGAATTGGGTCTGGCGCAGACCCGATGTAAGCTTCGAAACAGGCTAGCCAATGTTGAAAGTCCTTTTTGGCATTGTCTGATTGCGGATCCAGCTGCAGGCGATCCGGCTTGATGTGGAGGTTCACCTTCTGAAAACTTTGGCGTATTAAATTGATGCACGATCAATTGCACAAAGACGAGAGTTGTACACAATCGAGGCTTTAACACACTAAGATATGTGGCCTCCTCCAGCAGCTGGCAAAATGGCTGCTGTACAAGGAGCACACATATTTATACTCCGTCTACTGGGCAGAGCCCGCAGGCAGGGAACTACCCCCGTACCTGTAGTACAGGGCCTTGCCACAAATCACCTAATATATACATTAGTGGTGACTACCACACAGCTGTTCTATAAATGCATATTGGTGTTGCTGTTGGACTTGGTGACGATGTTATATTTATGGCCCTTCGTTGTGGATTCCTCCACAAATGAAAACTTCACACATAAGTGGAAACATCCTTTCTAAGCCTAGCCTTCATAAGTTTAAAAAGTGACATTGGGTAAGCTCCCGGTCATTTATTTTGAGGGCGAACCCCCCCTCCCCCATCCCCTCCTCCCTGCCTCTGCCAGTCTGTTCAGTCTTGACTGATTGTTTTATCCTCTCAGTTCCAGTACCTTCATTGCAAACCTTTCTTTGTTCTTTGTCCTGTGCTTCTGCGTCTTTTTTCAAAAGGTCTTTACATGTAATGTGTTTCAGAAATGACCAAAGGTTGAGAAAATAACATACTAAGAGAACCACAATGTTTGACCCTTTCCCTTCCCACAAACAAATGTGGCATCGCAGATCGAAGTCAAAGCTGAGAAATCTTTGCTCCACAGTGGCATCCAGTGGCCCGAGCATGATTCTGCAAGCAGACCCAAAGCAAGCTTTTCAACGGGGAATTGCACACAATGACAGGTGTTTGCAGCTGAGGAATGTGACACAGGGCAGGGTGTTCTGCAAAGAAAGCCCTATTATAGTACCACCCACTAGCTAACTGCAAATGCAATAGGGATGTGGACACATTTAACACTGTTGGCAGGAGACAGGTGCCTGTACTAAGTGTTGCAGAGGGCACGTCGGTAGAGTTGAGATACAAGTGTGCCATGATCTGATTGAATGGCAGAATGGGTTCAAGACATTGAATGACCTACTCTTGTTCCTAGGATGTAGCTCTTTTAATAGGATACAGATTTGAAGCAACTTTGAAAGGGATTCTTTTTGGAATATGGTTTCCTGTTTCATACTGTGATTTTATGAGTATTGGTAATTTTACATTATCTGATACTCTTACGAGTTGCACTTTTTTTTGGTGTCTTTGGGCTACTGCTGGCCCAGACACAAAGCCAATGTTTGTGCATGCGACCTGGGAGGATTCCAATGTTAAAACAAATGTTAAATACTGCTCTGTGATCTTAACATTAACTGGGAGGGCATAGAACATAGAACAGTACAGCACAGAACAGGCCCTTCAGCCCTCGATGTTGTGCCGAGCAATGATCACCCTACTCAAACCCACGTATTCACCCTATACCCGTAACCCAACAACCCCCCCTTAACCTTACTTTTTAGGACACTACAGGCAATTTAACATGGCCAATCCACCTAACCCGCACATCTTTGGACTGTGGGAGGAAGCCGGAGCACCCGGAGGAAACCCACGCACACACGGGGAGGACGTGCAGACTCTGCACAGACAGTGACCCAGCCGGGAATCAAACCTGGGACCCTGGAGCTGTGAAGCATTTATGCTAACCACCATGCTACCATGACAGTGACCCAGCCGGGAATCGAACCTGGGACCCTGGAGCTGTGAAGCATTTATGCTAACCACCATGCTACCATGCAGTTGGGTTCTTTTTCAGATCGGTCTCCGCCCCACATCAAGCAGTTCCATCTTATTCTCGGGCACATCGGCCTCTTCAAGCACGACGCATCTATGAAGCTTTTCATACTTTCCTGTCCATTCAAGCCTCTGGAGTGAGTGGTCAGGGATTGGATCGGATTGGATTTGTTTATTGTCACATGTACCGAGGTACATTGAAAAGTATTGTTCTGTGTACACCTCAAACCAATCATTCCGTACATGAAAAGGTCGAGATCACAGACCAGTGAGATGGAGATACCTACTATAAAATCACAATCAATTTAGGAATTCTTAATCAGTTATTAATTACTAAAAAGGACATTGATTAATAAATTCTAATCTTGGTAATTTCTGGTCCCATTAGTTTTGAACTGGATCTTTTAAATTAGGTGTTGTCTTGACTCTTTAAGCTGATCCATCTATGTTCGACATTTAGTGTAATTTCTCAAAAATATCAAACTATTCTTAACAACCTGTTTGGTATCAGTGAGTCCATTCCTACTGTTTTAGCATCACGTGATGTGTAGTGACGTCAGCAGAGTGTTTGCACAGGCTTTGGGCAAGTCACCATTTTTGATTGTATGAGATTGTATGATAAACCTCTCGGGCGCGATTCTCCGACCCCCACGCCGGGTGGCAGAATCGCGGGAGTGCCGGGCGATTCATGCCAGGCCGCCCTGGCACCCTCACGCGATTCTCCCACACCCCCCAAAATGGCGTGTCACGTTTTGCGACAGGCCGCTCGGAGAATCGCCGCTCCAGCCGAGCGGCCTGCCGAATCCGAGTGGTTCACGCCGGCGCCAACCACACCTGGTCGTTGCCGGCGTGAACATCGCGCGACTGCTGTGTTTAGGGCCTGTGGGGGGGCGGAGGGAGGATCGAGCACCAGGGGCGTGCTCAAGAGGGGTCTGGCCCACGATCGGTGCCCGTCTCTGAAAGGCGCACTCTTTTCCCTCCGCCGCTCCGCAAGATCAATCCGCCATGTCTTGCGGGGAAGCAGAAGGGAAAGCGGCAACCGCGCATGCGCGGGTGACGTCATTTAGGCGCCGCCGGCCGCGTCATTCAGGCCGCGCCGCTTTGATGCAAGCGTCAAGGCCCGGCGCGGGAGATTGACACGCCGCTGCTCCTAGCCCCTTGCGGGGGGCGAGAATAGGGGGCAAGGAGCGGCCTCCGACGCCGGAGTGTTTCACTCCGGGTTTCACTCTGGCGTCAGCACTTTGTCTCCTTTTGGTAGAATTTCGCTCCTCATCTTGTTTCACAAAAATCCAGATTGTGGGCACCTCCATGCCTTTTCTTTTTGTGGCAACAAAGAAATATAACACCACTAAAGATTAGAAGGATCTTCCCATCTGATTAATGACTGGTAGAAAGCTAACACGTGCAAAATTAGAGTTACAAAATGTTGCCCTTTTTTAAACGGCCGCATAATAATAACTTGTGGGACTAGAGATTACAGAGATAGGGAGGGGCAAGGCCAAGGAGGAACTTGATGACAAGGATAAGCATTTAAAAGCTGGAGTTTTTTTGGACTGGGAGCCACTGTAGGTCAACAGCCATAGGGACGGTTGTCGCCATTGGCGTGAGTATGGGATATAACAGCAGAGATCTAGAGGTAACAAAGACATGGATGAGTTCGGCTGTGGTGAGGCAGGGACCAGATTTTTTTTATTCTGGCGCTGATTAAACGATAAGTTTTGGCGAGGACAATGAGGACATCATTCCTGCTCTTTTCCCAAAGTAGTGTGGAAAGTACTTTTACACTCACCTGAAAGGGTCGACAGTGCCTGGGCTTAACATCTGAAAGGCTGCATTCTGAACAGTGCAGCAGTATTGGCTTTTGATTTTTGTGCTCAAGTCTCTAGAGTGGGACTTGAACCCACTAATGTACTATCAATTACGACGAAATGAGAGTAGAATGTAATCGAGGTTTTATTACCCAGAGATGTGTGGCCTCCTGCAACAGCTGACGAAATGGCTGCTGTATGGAGAGCACACATATTTATACTCTGCCTACTGGGCGGAGCCAGCAGGCAGGATCTACCTCCGTACCTATAGTACAGGGGCCTTACCGTAAAACCCATATATACAGTATATAAATCAGTGGTGACTACCACATTCAACCCCTGACTGAATGGAGTGAAGGGCATCGGGTTGGCCCTCCTGCCAGTGGGAGGCCGGGAGATTTCGGGACCGTAGGGCCAGCTGAACGGCCCTCCAGAATGTCCCATTCTCCCTCTCTACCTGTCCGTTGCCCCTGGGATTGTAGCTGGTCGTCCTGCTCAAGGCAATGCCCCTGTTGAACAGGTACTGGCGCAGCTCATCGCTCATAAATATGGATTCCCGGTCGCTGTGGACGTAGGCGGGGAAACCGAACAGAGTGAAGATCGTGTTGAGGGCTTTGATGACAGTGGCAGAGGTCATATCAGGGAATGGGACGGCAAAGGGGAATCGGGAATATTCATCGGCCACACTGAGGAAGTACGTGTTTTGGTCGGTGGAGGGGAGGTGCCCTTTGAAGTCCACGCTGAAGCGTTCAAAGGGGCGGGATGCCTTCACCAGGCGCGAACGGTCTGGCCGGTAGAAGTGCGGTTTACACTCCGTGCAGACTTGGCAGTCTCTGGTGATTGCCCTGACTTCCTCGATGGAGTAGGGCAGATTGCGGGCCTTAATGAAGTGGTAAAAACGGGCGACTCCTGGGTTACAGAGATTGTCGTGCAGGGCCTGGAGTCGGTCCACTTGTGCGCTGGCACTTGTACCTTGGGATAGGGCATCGGGGGGCTCGTTGAGCTTACCGGGGCGATACAAAATCTCATAATTGTAGGTGGAGAGCTCGATCCCCACCTCAAGATTTTATCGCTTTTGATCTTGCCCCGCTATGTGCTGTTGAACATGAAGGCAACCGACCATTGGTCAGTGAGGAGAGTGAATCTCCTGCCGACCAGGTAATACCTCCATAGCTTCAACGATGGCTTGGGCCTCCTTTTCAACGGAGGGGTGCCAAATGTCGGAGGCATGGAGGGTGCGGGAAAAGAATGCCATGGGCCTGCCTGCCTGGTTGAGGGTGGCAGCCAGAGCAATGTCTGATGCATCACTCTTGACTTGGAAGGGGAGCGTCTCGTCGACCGTGTTCATCGTGGTCTTGGCGATGTCGGCCTTCATATGGTCGAAGGGCTGATGAGCCTCGGCCGTCATTGAAAACGGTGGATTGAATGAGTGGGCGGGCCTTGTCTGCAAAGTTTGGGACCCACTAGGCGTAACATGAAAAGAACCCCAGGCATCGTTTGATGGCCTTGGGGCAGTGGGGGAGGGGGAGTTCCATGAGGGGGCGCATGCGATCCGGGTCGGGCCCTAGAACTCCGTTCTGAACCACATAGCCGAGGATGGCTAATCGGTTCGTGCTGAACACACACTTCTCTTTGATGTAAGTGAGGTTGAGGAGAGTGGCGGTGTGGAGAAATTTGGAAAGGTTAGCGTCGTGGTCCTGCTGGTCGTGGCCGCAGATGGTGACGTTGTCCAGGTCCGGGAAAGTGGCCTGAAGTCCGTACTGGTCAACCATTTGGTCCACCTCCTGGCCCATTACCCTGAGGAAATGGTAAAGGCGGCCGTCTGCTTCGACGGCAGTGTATGGGCGGTCCGCCTTATAGATGGGGAGCTCGTGTGAGGCAGATTTCAGGTCCATTGTCGAGAAGGCCCGGTATTGTGCAATCTGATTAACCATGTCAGATATGCGAGGGAGGGTGTACGCGTCGAGTTGTGTGTACCGATTGATGGTCTGACTGCCGTCAACCACCATCCTGTTTTTTTCCCCGGTTTTCACCACTACCACTTGGGCTCTCCAGGGGCTGTTGCTAACCTCGGTAATACCTTCCCGCAGCAGTTGCTGGACCTCAGACCTGATGAAGGTCCTGTCCTGGGCGCTGTACCATCTGCTCCTGGTGGCGACGGGTTTGCAATCCAGGGTTAGGTTTGCAAATAGGGAAGGCGGGTTGACCTTAAGGGTCACGAGGCCGCAAACAGTAAGGGGTGGTGAGGGGCCACCAAATTTCAGGCTCTGGAGGTTGCACTGGAAGTCCAGGCCGAGTAGCAAGGCAGCGCAGAGGTTGGGAAGGACGTAGAGGTGAAAGCCGCTGAACTCTACGCCCTGGACGGTGAGGGTGGTGATGCAGTACCCCTGGATCGCCACGGAGTGGGGTCTGGAGGCCAGGGAGATTCTGTGGTTAGCGGGGTTTACCGCGAAGGAGCAGCGCCTTACCGTATCGGGGTGGATGAAGCTCTCAGTGCTACCAGAGCTCAGAAGGTAGGAGATCACGTGCCCGTCGACCTTCACCTTTGTTGAAGCGGTCGCGAGGTTATGCAGTCGAGACTGGTCAATCGTGACTGAGGCGAGGCGCGGCTGGTCTACAGGTGATGAGCGGCCTGATGAGGTGCCCGAAGGGCAGAGGTCCTGAGGCGGGTAAGATGGCGGCACCGACGGGCGCACGTGTCCTGGGCCAGGCAAGATGGCGGCACCCTTGGGCCGCACGTGTCCTGGGGCAGGAAAGATGGCGGCATCCATTGGTTCTGAGGCAGACAAGATGGCGGTACCCACAGGCCACACGTGGTCCAAGGCGGGGAAGATGGCGGCACCCACTAGCTGCACATGGTGGGTGCTGGGATAATAGCGGCGATTGAGGGGGCATGGCACACTGCAGCGAAATGTCCCTTCTTTCCACAGACTTTGCAGAGCTCGCTCCATGCCGGGCAGCGCTGCTGGTGGTGTTTTGACTGTCTGCAGAAGTAGCATTTGCGTTGGTTGCCGCGCGGCGCAGGAGTGGGGTTGGCTGGGGGCGGCCGCTGATGGGGTCCATGATGGGGTGGCCGTCGGCAGGGTCCACGATGCACAGGGGAGGTGGGCGGCGTGGTCGGAGGCATAGGCCTGTCTGTTGCGTGAGGCGACCATAAGCGAGAACGCTATTTTTTGGTCGCCGCGAGGTCAAGCGTGGGCCCATTCTAAGAGGCGCTGGCAGATGTAGTCAGACCCTCTGCCCGTAACGAACACGTCTCTCATCAGCAGGTTTGAATGTTCAATGGCCGAAATGGCCTGGCAGTCACAGTCTCTTACTAGGGCAAGCAGGGCATGCCATAAATATTCCACAGACTCAGTGGAAAGTTGGTGCCGCGTGGATAAGAGATGCCTGGCGTAGATTGTGTTGGTCCGCTGAGCGTAATTGTCCTTCAGTAGTGCCATGGCTTCTGCGTAGGTCGGCGCATCCTGGACGAGGGGAAAAACCTGGGAGCTCAGCCGTGTGTACAGAATCAGGAGCTTCTGTGCTTCTAGGATTGGGTCTGACGCAGACCCGATGTATGCTTCAAAACAGGCTAGCCAATGTTCAAAGTCCTTTTTGGCGTTGTCTGTTTGAGGATGCAGCGGAGGTCCATCTCTGAAAAATCTCTGTGTCATAAATTGATGCACTATCAATTACGACGAGACGAGAGTAGAATGTAATCAAGGCTTTATTACACAGAGATGTGTGGCCTCCTACAGCAGCTGACGAAATGGCTGCTGTACGGAGAGCACACATATTTATACTCCGCCTACTGGGCGGAGCAGGCAGGCAGGGATCTACCCTCGTACCTGTAATACAGGGGCCTTACCGTAAAACCCATATATATAGTATTAAATGGGAGGACGACCTGGGGATGGAGATCGGGTGGGGACTCTGGAGCGAAGCACTGCATAGGGTCAACTCCACCTCCACGTGCGCAAGGCTCAGCCTGACGCAACTAAAAGTGGTACATAGAGCCCACTTAACGAGAAACCGTATGAGTAGGTTCTTCCCGGAGGTGGAGGACAGATGTGAGCGGTGCCAAAGAGGCCCGGCCAACCACGCCCACATGTTCTGGTCTTGCCCCAGACTTGTGAAGTACTGGACAGCCTTCTTCGAGGCTATGTCCAAAGTGGTGGGAGTGAGGGTGGAGCCATGCCCGATAGTGGAGGTCTTCGGGGTTTCAGACCAGCCAGATCTATTCCTGGGGAGGATTGCGGACGCCCTTGCCTTTGCCTCCCTGATCGCCCGCCATAGAATCCTGTTTGGCTGGCGGTCAGCAGCACCGCCCAGAGCTGCAGACTGGCTGTCCGACCTCTCGGAATCTCTCCAAATGGAGAAAATCAAATTCGCCATCCGAGGGTCGGACGACAGCTTCCACAGAACGTGGGAGCCATTCATGCAACTGTTCCGGGACCTGTTTGTGGCCAACGTACAAGAGGAAGAATAGTCGGGTGGCCAAGAATCTGGAAAATGGACGGGAATCGGGGGAAGGTAGCCGGGGGGGGGGGGGGGGGGCGGGGGGGGGGGGGGGGGGGGGTTACGGGCTCGTTATGGGGGTTTGATGGCAAGCCAAGGCTCAAAACCAAACTATAAATGAATGCCTATAAACATGTGCCTCGGCCATACTGGGGAATGTAAAATATGTATGCTGGCTAAAGTGGGCGGCCACAATTGTTGTTATGAAGATGCTTACCTGTAAATATTCATGTTAAATTTTTGTGTTTTCTTTTTTTTTTCCTCTCTAATAATTTGTAATCTGTCATATATAAAATATGAAAACTCAATAAAAAACATTTATTAAAAAAAATATATATAGTATTTACATCAGTGGTGACTACCACACCCACAACCTTCTAAATTAGGCAAAACCACTACCAAATGCATCTGACAATTCAAGTGAAGCCTAAAGGAAGTGACCCGCACTTGTGTTTTGCTATTTTGTTGGAGAATTTACACTTTGACGTTTTAACGGCATTACCTCATGGAAGTTAACTAAATTTTAAAATAAAAGCAAGATGTTTTTTGAAAGGAACAAACCATGTTATGCCACTGGATGCTCGCAATGCGAAGGATGTGAGAATATAGTTCAGAGGTGCAAGGTTCATCGTTAGCACTTCGGACCCCAATGAAAGTCGGCATCAGTCGCAAGAGGGCGAATTTGAGACGGGTCAACCCGACCCCACTCTGATCAGCCGACACCTACGACAGGCACAGATGCAGGGATTGCCCTTCGTGGAAGCTCAAGAAGAGCTCAGACCAGATAAAGGCAGAGGTGGAGACCCAACAGTTTCATGTACACTGCATATAGAAAATGAGCATTCACCAGGCATTACTGAGGACAATATTGAGCTGCATGTGTTTGCCTGAAGCAACTCTCTCTTCTCTATTATGGTGGGGGTATTAACCCACATATTTTCGAAATTTATATCAGGTTTAAACAGTGTGCTAAATAGATATTTAATTTTTAGTTTTATTCACAAAATAGCATTCAAGTAGCGTTAAGCATCTACATCAAACTTTGCTGTGAAAAGTAAATCCTGAACAGATGGTGTTGTACAATCAACTCATTTGATATCTAGAATGTAGGTTTGAACCCATGCACGAGTTATGGGACAAATGTCACTGTATTTTGACAGTCCTGAGTCATTTAAAAATGTGATGAGAAAAGTGTGTGTAGAACGTTCAGTCCCTGAAGAGGCAATTATAATATTGATTTATGCATTTCTTTTCATATACGTTTCCACAATCTCAAACCGTGACTGTCGAGTCTAATTCAACTTCATACAACCCAACAGAAGCAAAATATAACGGCTTGAAGTAGGTTATTCCCATTACCACCAAATCGTTATTAATCATCTTCCAGTGTTTTCCGTGTAAGCAGCCATTGCTTTACTTTCAAAGTACGATAAATCATGTTTGAAATACATTCCTCCGCATGCTATTTCAATGCAGTTGAAGCCGGTTCCTTTGCAGTGGATGACTGAGGGAGAGATCTACCGGCTGCGTTGCACCAGAAAGGCAGCCAGGCAAGGCTCACGCGGGCGGTAGATGCTGGGTGATCTCTCTTCCAGGATCGACTCGGCCCGCTATGCCTCGTTAGATCTTGCGAGATGTCGCAATGTGAGTCCTGCCCATTGTAGGCGGGATAACTTTTTAGCAAATATGCATATTCAAGTGAGACAGCTAGTCTCATTCTAATATGCACTCCCACAATCTACCCAAGGCGTGGGATCAGCTTATAGGTGAGTGGGGCATTGGCGGGGGAGGGGGTGGGGGGTGGTAGTTCGGGGATCGTATCGGGGGCTCAAGAGATCAGGATAGCAGATCTCATCCTGCACTGAGGAATTCCGGCGAGCGGAGTTCCTCAGTGCAGGAAACAGGATTAAGTGCAGTCTCGGCCACACGTTCCACACTGAGGCCCCCAATCAACCCGAATGGCCGTTTGGTAGCATGTTGTTTCTCGGTGCTCCGAGGGCGGGATGCAAGTGGCTAATTGCATGACACGGGACTCTGTTCCCATTCGGGTAGATCGCATCCTAAATGTGTTAAAAAGTGGAGAGATGAGCTTTCACCTGAAGAAAATTGACATGCTGGTTTTCATTGTGTTGGAAAATTTTTAACGCAAATTACCTTACAGATCATCGGGAAAATTTTGAACCAATTCATCCCTTTGGATTACTTAGAGGGAAATAGGCAAAATCTTCCGGTAGTAGCGGAATTGGTAGGGGAGGAACCGGATGCAACGCTCTTCTGCTTCTACGCGGGACGGTTGGCCATGTGTGACCACATGGCGACCAGCCAATACGTTATTTATGTGCGAGGAATGCAGCAAATTGTGTGATGGGAGCGGAGAGGAAATCGACACCCCGCCATTACTTCACAGGGTCATAGGTCCAACTGCAATTTTTAAAGGGCATTCAGACGATCATTCAACCCATGCAAGCTGGGAGAATTATTCTCACTGTCTGAAAGTAGGTTTTGGGAACTGAAACTCCTACCGCCCCCTCTCCACCTGCCATCTGAATCCCTAGAGCTGCTGCCACCACCTCCAGAAGTGGTAAATGTCTGAGCGGAGACTAAGAGCCACCCCATGAATCTGCGATGCTTCCCTGTAGGTTCTCCTCCAGGAAGCCTGCGAAAGGACGGAATTCCTGTTTCTCATGGATGGCAGCAAGAGACCTTCCATCCTATCCTGAGCATTTGTGACCAATGGAGAGCCCTATACTGAGCATCGGCAGGCCCTAGTCTCCATTCTCTCCAACTTCAACCTCCAGGTTCACTGTCGAGGATTTCTCTTATTGACTCAGCTATATTCATGGACATTCACACAGTGACCCTGGCATTGGAAACCAAAATCCTGCACCCTCCCTCTTTGATCTTTTCCCCATCACCTTCAATCCTCACTGCATTACACTTGACCTTTGATCCACTCCACCTAACCACCTATCATTGATGCGTGAGCTACCCCTCAACACAGTGGAACTGTCCCCCGTTACCCTTGACCTTGTACCCATCATTTTCAGTCCTCCCTTTTTCATCCTTGACCTTCCTTTATTAGTCCACTCTCACGATTTCAACCTTCCGTTAATAACCTTGATCTCCTCATAATAGTGCTTGACGTACCATCTTTCAACTTTGACCTTCCCGGATCGACAAGCTTTCTCCCTCTGTCCCACAGGAGATATTGTGGAGCTGCCATCTCCCTACCTCCCTCAGGTAGCTGTACCCAATTCCCCTTTGACCACTGCCACCCGATCTCAAGCATTAATGCCTCCTCTCCAGTCGTTGAACAAAACTCCAAAACAAAGGAAAATGCAGCTTCTATACTCAGTCTAAATTCACCAGGAAGCCAACCTCACCAGCTGCACAATACTTTTAAGCAGCTGTGAATCTGAAGGGACATGCTGCTCATTCGCTGATTACCTAATTGGAAAGGTACTCTTCAATTCTGTCAATGTCGCATTTTATTGACCTTGCAAAGATATTAAAAAGAGATCCCTAAAACAGGGATTGCTGTCAGGGAGTCTGATCCACTACCAACTGAAATCCGTAGCTTCATCCTGTCGTTGAGAAGCTGACTTTATGTCTTTTGCGCAATTAAGTGACCCTTCCAGCCTCATTTCCCATTCCCAGCAGCTTCAGAAGATCCTATCCAATGTGCACAGTTGTGCTTCCATCTCATTCTACTCCGGAGCCAGAGAAAACCTTTAAAATTGTATGCAGCTCTGCCTATTAGCTGCCAACTGGTGGCACAATTATTATGTTCGAAAAATGAAAACTTGACGATCACCTTTTTTACTATTAACGGCAATGCTTAATAATTCAGAGTTAAATAAGTGATTCACTTCCAACTGTAGAAATTACTTCTCAAACTAATAAAATTAAGGTATGTTGAAAACATTTCTGAAATCAATGATTGCCCAGGAAATGCTCCCAGCCTTTTTAGCATGCATCAGATGTATTGGGAGGACTTACAAGCTGATGTTATGAATGCACCACCTGTGCTAAAGAAATGTCCTGAAGTGGGTCTTTGAACCTGGAACTTCTAACCCAGAAGCAGAGATGCTATCGCTGCACCACAAGATGTCTCCACCCTGTAGTGCCCTAAAGTAGCAACCTCGGAACCATTTGTGTCCCAAAAACCTGATTTGTATTTACAATTGTCATTGTTTGTTCTGGGTGAGCTCTCTGACCATTTAGCAAAAGATCCTTTCAAAGTTAATGTCAGATGGATTGAAAGTCAGGTAATTTTAGAGCTGCTTTCACCCTATTTCAACCCAGCAGAAGAATTAAAATCCACCCTTCTTAGTTTGCGTAAAATAAAAAGAAAATGATGAGCACAAATTCTTGTCTTTATTCTTTCATGGGATGTGGCTGACGACACAAGGCCAGCACTCAGTGCCCATCCCTAATCGCCCTTAAAACTGAGTGGATTGCTAGGCCATTCCAGAGGGCAGTTTAGAGTCAACCCCATTGCTGTGGATCTGCAGCCACACGTAGGCCAGACCAGGTAAGGATGGCAGATTTCCCTCCCTGAAGAGGATTAGTGAACCAGACAGTTTTTACAAAAACCAGCAATGGTTTCATGGTCACCATTATTGAAACCAGGGGCGGAATTCTCCCCCCCCCACCCACGCCGGGTGGGAGAATCGTCGGGGCGCCGAGCGAGTCCCGCCGTGCCGCCCCGGCAACCTCACGCGATTCTCCCCCCTCCCAAACCAGCGCGGCGAGATTCACGGCTGGCCGCTGGGAGAATCACGCGATTCTCTGGCCCGGATGAGCCGAGCGGCCTGCCCAACAAGACAGGTTCCCGCCGGCGCCGTCCACACCTGGTCACTGCCGGCGGGAACAGCGCGGGAATGCTGGAGGTGGCAGCCTGTGGGGGGGGGGGGGCGGTTCTTGAATCGGGGGGGGCCTCAAAAGGAGTCTGGCCCACGATCGGTGCCCACCGATCGGCGGGCCGGCCTCTCTGAAGGAGGACCTCCTTTCCTCCGCCGCCCTGCAAGATCCATCCGACATCTTCTTGCGGGGCAGTCGCAGGGAGGACGGCAACCGCGCTTGCGCGGGTGGCGCCGGCCAACCTGCGCATGTCCAAGTGATGTAATTTACGTGGCACCGGCTGTTTAATTTACGCAGCGTCGCTTTTACACAGCGCCAAGGCCTGGCGCGCGTAAATGACGCGGAGTCGCTCCTAGCTCACCGGGGGCGGGAGAATAGGGGGCTGGGAGTGGCCTCCGACGCCGGACTGTAACACTCCGGTTTTCACTCTGGCGTCAGGACTTAGTCTCCCGATGGGAGAATTACGCCCCTGTTTTATATTCCAGATTGATTAACTGGATTTAAGTTCCACCAGCTGCTGTGGTGGGGTTTGAACCCAAGCCATTAGCTTGGGCTCTGGAATACTACGATGTCACCATATCCCCTTAATTATGAGAATAGAAACATTTAAACAAAAAATCATTAGGTTTGCAGATTTTTTAATCTCATGCCAACTACAGGCCTGGAATTTCTGCACCATTAGCTGTTCGATTGGACACCATTTTCTTCCAAATCTCTCAATCTTACCAGCAATCCTCTCTCCAGAAAAATACTTTATTCAACATATTTAAGGGACCAGCTTAAAAATGTAATCTGTAAATCACGACTTCTTTTTCAATGTTACAAAAAATAAGCACATGGATACTCAACTAAACCATTTGCATGAATGGCCATGGGTAAGCCGACAGCCAAATGGCCTAAATAGACATAGTCAGCCATCTAATGGTCAACCGCTTTCACTTTCCTGGACATATAAAAAAAGATTTCAGAAAGTTGAGAGTTAACACACAACTTGATGGCTGATGAAAATGAAATGAAATGAAATGAAAATCGCTTAAGTTGTGTCAAAATACTGATCTCAACTTTGAGAGCTAATTTGTCAAATGGGGGATTTAAAAAAAAAATTGTTCATGGGATGTGGGCGCCACCAATAAGGTTTGGTTGCCCATCCCCGGTTGCCCTTGAACTTGGGTTGCCAGGCCATTTCAGAG